>NW_022603597.1:0-16014 GCF_008692095.1 Etheostoma spectabile
GGAGTTCCTTCTGGACTCTGCGCAGCTCCTCTCTGTCCCCTGATGCAAAGACCCTCTTCTTCTCATTCAGCAGGGCCTTAATCTCAGAGGTCCCCCAGGTTTTGTTGTTGGGAAAACACTGGACCAACTTGGAGGGCCCAGTGTTCTCCACACAGAAGTTGATCTAGTCTGTGATGCATTGGGTCATGCTGTCAGTGTCGGTGCCAGGGGGGGCAGAGTGCTTCCCAGTCTGTAGTTTCAAAGCAGTCTCTGAGCCTATCACTGACCTCCTCAGACCACTGCTTCACAAGCCTCTAAACAGGTTGTTGTTTGGTCCCCACAGGGGGGTAGTCTGGGACCAGATGGACCAGGTTGTGATCTGAGCGGCCGAGGGGGGAGAGGTGTATGAATCTTTGATGTTAGCATACAGTAAATCCAAAGTTGTGACGCCCCTGGTGTGGCATTTAACATACTGGGTGAAGGGGGAGGGGGGGGAGCAGAGGACAGGGAAGCATGATTGAAGTCCCCGGAGATGAGGAGGAGGGAATGGGGGTGCTGGTTTTATAGTTAAGAGACAACAGTGAGATTCTGATCTGTATCTGCAGCAGCAAACGTTCACACAGCCACGTCTCGGTGAAGCACATGAGGCTGCACCCCCGCTACTCCCTCTGCAGCCGGGTCAGCGCCGTCAGCTCCTCCAGCTTGTGTGTGTGTGTTGTATCTTTTGTGTGTGTGTGTGTGTGTTGTATCTGTTGTGTGTGTGTGTTGAACCGTGTGGGCCACCGTAGCAGTGTGAGGGGAAATGACTTAATAAAGTTGTGTGTGTTAACTCCAAAGTCCATGTTTTCCCTTTAGATTTATTCCCGGTGTAAGCAGCCACAGTGGAGAGCTGCTGGACTTCAGGACCAGAGACGAATGGAGGAGGACATCCAGGAGCAGCGGAGCGATGAGGTCTCCAGAAGACCAGCAGCAGACTGTGCCTCTGATAGCAGCCATGTTCAGGTCAGTGTTCTCCTATCATATAACCGTACTGGCTTGGCCCTGGTGTCTGCCACTGTTCCACCAAATGCTTGCTCGTGTCCAATGGTTGTCTCTCTGTAAAGTAGATAATGTGGCGTACCCCTACTAGATCTGTCCTTAGAGGAATCCTGCTGGAATTTGACTCTAAAAATGAAATGTCTGCTGCAAATCAGCTGATGCGACCAGGTTGTTGCCAGTTTTATTTAGGGATGCACTGATCTGACTCTTTCAGTCCCAGTCCCGATGCCTGGGCTTTGTGTATCTGTCGATACCCGATACCGTTGTTAATTAATAATGAACTGTAGACCTTCCACCTTATACCATCAAAATAAAAAGTACAAAACAATACCTTTTAAGGAACAAAAGCTCGTCACTGGGGTGTGTTGGGCCGAAATCCTGCCCTTCTAGATTCTTTCAGGAAGAAGGGTTCAAGTCCGTAGGTTGGATAAAAAAACGTTTATTACAATAGAATATATTCCAGAGACAAGGTTACAGAGAATATGCTTCCATAGCTCTCCCTAAGTTTGTCTGACTCTTTCCCTTTCTGCATGATCTTATGTGCACAGGGGGGTTCAATTGTTACCACGTGACATGTTTGTGCCCCGTGTTTTGTCTTCAGAAGGTTAGTGCCAAGCAGAGCTTGGCATGCAAAATAGATAACAGGTCTCAGACTGCTACTGGAGAGGACCTTCACCCAAACACAGGATGTGTCCCTAACCCCCCTTGGCCCTGCTTTTCAGAATTAAACTCACTAGGCAGAGCTATGGTTGGACACATTGTACCAAAACAACTTATTAAAAGGTCACAGTAAACTTATGAACTATCACACTGAAACCAAGCAGACTATGTGTAATGCTTTTGCTCTTTAGCTCAAAATATAATGATTTTAACACACATGATTAATATAATGCACTACGTGAATATAATGATGTTCATGCACACATGATATGAATACATTTTATTCCAACAGGTGGTACACTGTTGTACCTTGAATAAGAGGATCACATTTGTACCTTACCTGTTTGTACCTTCTAAGGGACAATATTATACCTTTGAGGATCAATAATGTACCTTAAACTAAGGTACAACAAAGCACCTTTAGAAAAGGTACCATGTTGTCCCTTTAAGGTACCGCACCAGTGACAAAGCCATTTTGTAAATTTTAGTTGCAAAAAAGTTTCTTTTTAGCTCCTGAAAGAAAAGAAAAAAGGCAAACAACTAAGTGAACTTTAGACATTTATTTTAGTCCTTTAAATGGAAATGTTCCATTTACAGGATCTCAAACATAACATGTAACATCCCAAAATAAAATGCAAAAATGTTTTAGGATGTCATGTCCAATATAGAAAACATTTAACCCTCATGTTGTCCTCGGGTCAAATTCGACCCATTTTCAATTTTTCATCACAAAAAATGGGCCTTGGAAATAAGCTGAAAATGTAATCATCAGAAGTATCAAACAACATTGGAAAAAACATCAAAAAAAGGACCCACTACATTGAGAAAGTGACAAAAATGTCAGAAAATGCAATAACTTTTTTCATGGTTGACGGAAAGACAACACAAGGATTAAACAAATTTTATTAACATCTTTATACCGCCACGTCAAAAACAAAGAGAACAGTCAACAATAGCAGAGAATAGCTGCATGGCAGGGAATAAATACAATAGCACTATTTATCTTTCAACTTCATGAACATATGAGCAATGGCTCGTCTCGCTATAATTTCTTTATGCTTCCTGTAAATATGTCGTTGGAAAGACTTTGCCACACGTTATGGCAAAATGTGGCTCATCTGCATGGACAAGTCCGTTGTGCTGGGTTAACTTCACCAGTGTGAAGGCTCTTAAGAGCATTTAGGACAGCTGAATGGTGGAGGCATTGCTGTTGTAAGCTAAAATAATGATTACCGTGGTCAATGATGACGGTGGCTAATCCTGCAAGAGATATCACATCATAATGTAGTATTCACTTAGTTAAATTGCAGAAATCTACCACAAACATTCATAAAAATTTGTTAAGAAGACAAACACACTTTCTGTGTTGTCATGAAGAAAACTTTTGATTTGAATCTAGTAAAACATGGTCAGCTAGAATTCACTCACACCTCCCATTAGTTCTTCTAACCCTTGTATCATTATCGCTGCATGTTTCCCCCCCATCCCCACCCCCTTGGGTCTACCAAAGGCGTCCTCAGCAGACAGTAAGCTGGCGACCAGAGCAGGAAAGGAGGAGCAGCCTGCAGCAGCAGTGAAGGAGGAGGAGGAGTATGTGGTGGAGAAGGTTTTGGACCGCAGAGTGGTGAAGGGAAGAGTAGAGTTTCTGCTGAAATGGAAGGGGTTCTCAGAGTAAGTATGAGTCTAGAATATTAATGCTTGGTGTTCTTGGTCCTGAGATATATAATATATTTACATATTGCAAATAAGTGTCAGCATGGTATCGTGCCCTCAAAGTTGAAGGTTTGGTATTATGACTCTACGTTGCAGACACACAAATAACCTTACAAGATGGCAATAGAAAAATGAATAATAGGAATGATGAATTAGAGTGAGAATGGATTGTCTAAAAACAAAGTGTGAGTAGATGTTCTTCTGTCTGCACTCACCTTTCCAGAGAGGATAACACATGGGAGCCACAAGAGAACCTGGACCTGATCACTGAGTACATGCAGAAACACAAGGAAACGGAGGAGAAGAAGAAGAAGAAGGAGGGCAAGAGGAAAGGTGTCAAGGAGGAGGAGGTGAGTGAAGGAAAGAGGTTACTCCAGACTGAAGAGTCCCAGAAATCAAATCTCAATATTAATGAATGCACACAGAGGGTTTCACAAATGTCTTTTAGGATTTATATATTATACCGTAATTCCTCAAAGAAAAACCAGTAGTCAATTAAACTGCGGCCCTCTGATAGTGGCCGGGGGGCAACACAGATCAATAAAGGCCGGGAAAAAGTCATTGTGGATAATCTCCTCTGTGCCGTTAAATAATGTGCAGTCAAGTTTATTGTAATGTACATTTCTACCAATTTAACTTAACAGATTCAACAATATATTCACACTTTGTTTTTCTGGCTTATGGTTCTCATGTAAAGTATTTTTTTTGTGATCCAATTTTTTTATTTTTGATCTAATTAAGAAACAAAGAGTGCCAACCAGTCCCCTGAGTCGGAGAGGCTGATGACCCCTACAGATACTAGATCAAGTTCAACTGGGAGTCAAACACTCCCACAAAGAAAAGTTTCCAGCACTACCAATCCCAGACCGTCCCCCGGTTGTTACCGCCTGGCTCAAGGCCGCCAACAAAAAGGCCACACAGATATACAATTAAATTTTAACAGTTATTTCTTTGCGCTTTCCATTAAGATAAAGAGCAGGTCTAGACTGGACTCTGGGATGTTATTTACAGTGAGGAAAATAAGTATTTGAACACCCTGCTATAGTTCTCCCACTTAGAAATCATGGAGGTGTCTCAAATTGTCATTGTAGGTGCATGTCCACTGTGAGAGACATAATCTAAAAAAACAAAATCAAAACCAATGACGTCTTGGTGTATTACCAACAGTAACCTTGGAAACAGTGGTCCCAGCTCTTTTCAGGTCCAGCTCCTCCCGTGTAGTTCCGGGCTGATTTCTCACCTTTCTTAGGTTATTGAGACCCCACGAGGTGAGATCTTGCATGGAGCCCCAGTCCGAGGGAGATGGACAGTCATGTTTAGCTTTGTCCATTTTCAAATGATTGCTCCAACAGTGGACTTTTTTTTCACCAAGCTGCTTGGACATGTCCCCGTAGTCCTTTCCAGCCTTGTGGAGGTGGACAATTTAGTCTCTAGTGTCTTTGGACAGCTCTTTGGTCTTGGCCATGTTAGTAGTTGGATTCTTACTGATTGTATTTTATTTATTTTATTTAACCTTTATTTAACCAGGAAGTCCCTTGAGATTGAAATCTCTTTTTCGAGGGAGACCTGGCCAAGACGGCACACCAGTTACAATTTAAACAAATACAGCACAGACAAAATCTCACATAGAGGAAAGGACAGGTCACATAGGGCAGTTACATTTTTGAATTACATGACATTTTAACATGGCCTTAAATTGTGTGCCTTGTATGGGGGGGACAGGTGTCTTTATGCAGCTAACGACCTCAAACAGGTGCATCTAATTTAGGATAATAAATGAAGTGGAGGTGGACATTTTGAAGGCAGACTAACAGGTCTTTGAGGGTCAGAATTGTAGCTGATAGAAAGGTAATCAAATACTTATTTACAGCTGTATCATTCAAATGAATAGTTAAAAAATCAAATATTGTGATTTCTGGATTTTTTTTTAGATTTTAGATTATGTCTCTCACAGTGGACATGCACCTACGATGACAATTTCAGACCCTCCATGATTTCTAAGTGGGAGAACTTGCAAAATAGCAGGGTGTTCAAATACTTATTTTCCTCATGTATCTCCCAGGTCTTTCCATAGAGAGCAGGTCAAGGCCAGCAACAAAAAGGCCACACAGATATTCATCAAAACTTTATTAACACATACACACAGCGTAACAATGGTAATGCAGCAGTCAAACTTGGACACAGACATTCTGTGAACGATGCTTCTGGTTTTACTTAGCTCGCTCCACCATGGCGCCTTACTAACTCCAAGTATTCTGATTTATTGAAACTGATCCATGATCCCTGGTATGTGATAAACAGGCCCAACACCACAGTATGAGAACATCCCATAACCACCATGCTTTACTGTCTTCACAGTGGACTGGGGCTTGATTTCAGTGCGGGGGGGTCGGAGGACAAACTGTCTGCGGCTCCTAGACCCAAAAAGAACAGTTTACCTCTCATCAGTCCCCAGAATGTTGCTCCATTTCTCCTTTGGCCAGTCAATGTGTCCTTTGGTTGTTTTCCATCATTTTGGCAGAGCAGCTTATAATCTTCTGCACGCCTTTATATGTTTTCCCCTCTCATATCAACTTTTTAATCAAAGTCCTCTGTTCCTCAGAGCAATGTCTGGAACGAGACATTTTGCATTTTTATGAACTATGATATTCTCGCAATGGGTCACATCTCTGGCCCAGGTCCTGGTCCAGGTCCAGCTTCTCCGTCTCACGCTGTTACTCTACCAACTGCAGTTAGTTGCTTTCAATAATTTCTTCTGTGTTCTTCGCCGTGGCGGCCGCGATAGCAGAGTTAAGCGCAAGAAACACCGGTACAAATACAGGTTGCCTCTCATACTTAACAATATACAGCTGTGTTAATTAAAAAATAAAACTGTAAAATGTCAGAAGTGTGGACCGGCGCTGTGTGGCCAGATGCGGACAGGAAGAGGAGAGCGAGTAGAGGAGAGATTCAACACAGACGAAATGGGTCATTTAACGCAATATTAAACCATATCCATATAAACAGCATTGCAGCGGATGCGAGGAAATTAGCACCGGTGCGTCCTAGAGGAGTTAACCGCTAACAGACGCTAACTAGCACCGACTAGCACTGGTCACTGCTGTTGTCTGGAAAACAACAGATGGGACAAAATGTTGCGTTTACTGGTAAACTGTTAAACCTTGAGACCGACGTATAACCGACTGCTATCTGTTGAGTTTTCCTCCCGTTACTCTGTCCTCTGTGACTGTCTCCATCTAGATACTAAGCTGCGCGGTGCAGGAACAACTGATTGGCTCATGACCAGACGGTAGTAGCGGTAGATGGGCTATGCAAAAAAACCTGGAGCGTTCTATGAAGTTCAAGTTTAAGTTCAAAAACCTTTATTTGTCCCCAAGGGGCGATTCATTTGGCTACAGTAGCAAAAAATTGACACACAGTACATGACAACAAAGACGACAACATCAATTAAAATACAGTATCAAACCAAATGGCAAAAATAAATGCCACAACATTTAAAGCTTAAACCCCAGTGTACCTTATGTGCCGACGTTACCTAGTCTTTACAGAGTTAAGCAGAGAGATAGCAGAGAGGACGAAGGAGAATTTTTACCTTTTAGTTTTGGCTGGTGGCTGACTGAAACGGGAACCGGAAGTCAGCAAATTAAATTCTACATTTAGGGGGTGAGAACAATCGGACATGATGGATTCTGCCTTTTTAAGCACATGTCTGTTGTACAGATCAGTTGGTGTCATCTGCTGAATCCCAATGATTTTGCTGCTAACTTTAATTACCGTTGCTAATTTGTTTTTCATTTTTAAACTCAGAGAAGCATAATAGCAAATACATGAAAAGGTAAAGATAGACTCAATAAAAGATTTGTTAAACAATGTAATCAGGGATCTGTCCACTTTAAACTTAGCTAGCTTTCTCAGACAGAAGAGACGCTGCTGACTTTTCTAACTCATCATGTCTGTGTTTAGTTCAAAGGTTGTTATTAATGATGATTCCCAAGTACTTGTATGATTCAACAATTTCAACCTCTATTCCATCTATAATTGTCTTTCCAGAAGTTGGATGGTGACGTCTAAAATCAATGCACATGTCCTTAGTCTTTGTAACATTTAAGTCTAAAAAGGCTTCTTTGCACCAGTTTAAAAAATAGGGTAGTGCAGGGCCGTGAGATGTTTCAGTGGTGTCCATTAAACTTACTATGACTGTGTCATCAGCAAACTTTACAATGTAGTTATTGGTCAGTTCACTGCGGCAGTCATTAGTGTACATAATATATAAAAGAGGAGAGAGAACACAGCCTTGAGGGGAGCCGGTTGATGTCACAGATATTCCAGAAAGATGTCCATTTAAAAAAAATAATGGCTCAATCACGCAAATTTGATTGTGGGAAGTCAAAATCGTGATCACAATTAAAATTTCATTAATTGTGCAGCCCTAAGATACAGTATATAGATTAATTATGGGCCATAACTGACACCTGTTTCTTCACAGAATCAATCAGCTCACTAATTTTACACAACACTGCTATTATTTTGAACATGCTCCTTTCAATTGTGTGGACAATACCAGTTGTCCACACAAGTTTGGTTTAGCAAAAACAACAACCAAAAACTAAAGGTCAAAGGCCAACTGGTGCTCCACATTGCTAATGCCTATCAGGAACAATGGTTACAATTTACTTTACTGGAGAAGAGCTGTTCCAGCAACATGAAGACAACACGGTAACCCCTACAGATACCAGTGAAATCTAAAAATCTGTGGGAATATGTTATATTTACAACTCTCCCGGCACTAAAAATCCCGGATGATCCCCCATTTGTTACCGGCTGGCTAAAGGCTGGCAACAAAATGGAGGCCACACATAAATTGATCGAAAGTAGTTTATTTATCACAAACTAACCAACAATGGATGTTACATTTCCCATACTGCAACTCCATAATATTGAGGTTGGTAGATGATCAAGAAAAGTGATGCGTCAGTCAAACAATGTTCCATAGACATGCTCTAAATGTTGTTTCTAATTTAAGATAGAGCTCTACAGCATGGCACCTCACTAACTCACTCTCTTGGTTTTTCTCTGTTGATAGAAACGGAGAGGAAGAGGAGTCAAACGTCACCGCTGTCAGCACTGTGACAAATCCTTCACAACATCAAGATATTTAAATATTCATCAGAGAGTTCACACTGGAGAGAAACCTTACAGCTGTGATCAATGTGGGGCAGCTTTCACAGTACAGAGTAACCTAAAAAAACACCAGCGCATTCACACTGGAGAGAAGCCGTACTGGTGTGAACAATGTGGGGAAACTTTTGCTCGTGGGGATGCCCTTAAAACTCACCAGCGTATTCACACTGGAGAGAAGCCGTACAGCTGTGAACAATGTGGGAAAACCTTTTCTCGTAGTAGTACCCTTAAAACTCACCAACGCATTTACACTGCATTGTTGTGAACATGTTTCAGAGCCAAGCTGTTTCCTCCTCCTCATGCCCTGATAGCTGTGTTGTTATATTCTGATCTTCTCTCCACATTAAAGGCTGACCAGCAGTAACTTTATCTTCTGAGCAGCATGTATGTTATTGTGGATCAGCTGGACTGTTTTCTGCCTGTCCTCAGAACCCTTTACCATTTAGGGACCAGAATCGGTGCCTGAACCCATCCTTTTAAAATACTTTTTAAATGTATATAAAAAAAAAAAAAAAAAAAAAGGAGCACAAAAAGACAGTCAGCAACATTTATGAACAGCTATATGGTCCAAATTAAATGTAAAAAAAAAATGTAATAATATATTTCTCCAGTAAATTGCTGCTAAATGACAAAAAAGGCAGCCTTGTTATTTCAGTAGCACCGAAATGAGGCCCCCAAATCCCCGTTACTATTCGGTTCGATAGATACCGGGTGTTAAGGCACCGGTGCCGTACTAGAACCAGGTTTCGGTACCCAACCCTAACCACAATGTACCCACTGTAGGAAGGAGAAGGCCCAAAGGAGAAACATTAAGACGTTTAAAGACATGTTTGAAACTTTTTTGATTTGGTTTTATTTTGTAAAAACCTTCTTCTCATCTCTAGAAACATACAAAAATTTTGGGCTGACAGGATGTCAGTGTAATTTTCATTTTAGGAATACATTTTTGTCACCCTTATAATGTAAATTGGTCCAAACAGTCCTCCCATCATTACCAAGTTATTGTTGTTTTGTAGTTTCTTATGTTTGTATTGTATTGTACTGCTAAAATTGCCTAAATGTTTAATAAGGGCAATAAAGTGCAATTGTTTACCTTGTTATGAGTGCAAGCCTTTTTCTCAGCTAAAAGAAAACAAGGTGCTCTTCTGAAAATGCAAAATCTAAATCAGTTCATCTGTCATGTTGTCGTCCTTCCTGGTCTTGGTGTAGCTATGTATGTTTTCAAAAACTGGCAGATGATCACTGACTTCATTTGTTATTAGTCCACTTTTGACGTTGGTAAACATATTATCAATTAGTGTAGCACTATTGGTTGTAATTCTGGTTGGTTGAGTGATTGAGGGATACAAACCGGGGCTGTACACCAGATTAATGAACTCTGTTGTTTTGTTGTGGTCTTGTGGGTTGAGCAAGTCAATATTGAAATCTCCGCAGATAAAAAACATTTTGTTATTGCTCTTACTGAATATTTCTGTGATTTTTTTCCATAAACATGTCATTATTCGATCCCGGTTTCCTATACATGCAGCTAATTAGAATGTTTTTTGATTTTTCCATTTCAATTTGTACTGTGATGCGTTCCATGATTGTATCTAAAACAAAATACATTTTAGTAACTATTTGACATTAATATCTTTGGTCAATATATAATGCAACCCCCCCACCCTTTGATTGTTTCCTATTGATGAATGACAGTTCATATCCCTCATCTCCACCAACTCCGGTTGTTCTACCGTGAGCAAGTCACTGTTATTGCAAATGCTGTGAACATTTTGTTCCTTTGTTTCAGGTACTGTTTGATTTTTAAAGGTTTGCGATAAGGCTCCTGCAGTTAAAAGTCAGCTCATGAAGTTTGATGTAAATTTTACAATTTCTTGCCCATGTTGCCTGGATCTTGTTTTGTTTCTGAGTATGCATGCTTTCTTGGCAATATCAGCATTTTTCTTGCTGAGCTGTTCGTTGATATAAACTTGGGTGCCTTTTAATTTCCACCCATGTCTGAGGAGTGCTGACTTTTTCTTTCTGTTGGTGAACCGGATTATTACCAATGGAGTGGCCGTTTTGTTTTTGCTCGGCAGAGTATGACAATCCTCAATGTCGCTGTCAACATAAATGCCTTTGAAATCCAAAAAGCAAATTGGCTGTTGTTCCAGCGTCTCCTCTCTCCTTCTCCTGGCAGTGGTGTATTCAATCTCCTCAACCTCATCTGGTAGGATTGCATTTTTCTTAGGCAACATATTCTCCTGGGCCTGGTGGTGGCTGGCTGCACCAGAGCACCTGAGATGTCAGGTTTTCATTCTCCACCTCTTGGCTGGATCTGGCCATGTCGTAAATAGTAGGGCCGAGGCCTCAAAATTGAGAAAATATTGGGGCATGATATTTAAATTACGATCGTTTCCAGCCGCTACATTTATCAATGTACAATCATTCTTACTCTCTGACTGGTGTGATACGAATGTTTCGTGAATCTCATGTAAAGCCTGTCGCAAGAGGATTTCTGTGCTCATATCTGTGCTGGTTTCTACATTAGGTTGATAAATGAAGGCCATTAGCTCTAAGGATGTGCTTCAATACATAACTGAAGTGGACACACTAATGAGTAGCACAGTGGTGCAATTTGATCACCTTGTCATAAGCTAAAGCCTTTTTCCAAGCTAAAAGGAAACAAGGCACTCTTCTGCAAACGCACAGCTGGGAGTGCTTGAGAGCACTTTGAGGTGCAGTGTGATTTTTTGGCTTCGGGTGTGAGCCCAAATAGTTTTCGAACGACAAAGACAACATAGCGATCAGGCGGTGTAACCGGGTTATTGAAGTCCCGTCCATGCAACCGATGGATATGATCATAACTGTATACAGCCCAACTACTTACCAATCACATTACTGGAAAGTCAGCATTACTACATAGTCCTGATAGGGTAGTGGATGTCGATTTGTCAAAATGGACAGTAAACTGCCAGAACATGATTTTCCTCGAGAACATTACTTTTCATGGCGCTGTCAACAACTTTTCCAGCAGTTATATCATTATTCATTTCACCATGGAAATCAGGTTGAGGGTCATAATCTCTTGATGCATCACCCTTTCCAAGTGTCTACTATGTGTCATTGTGACAGCAGAAGAGAGTTAGCAAAGGATGGTTTTCAATCCACTGACTCAGGGTTGGGGGCCCAGCACACTTTCACTGCGCCACTCTGCTGAAATTCCCCAGATGGGACTTGAACCCACAATCCCTGGCTTAGGAGGCCAGTGCCTTATCCATTAGGCCACTGGGGCTTCACATGCATCAACTTGACCAGTTCAGAAGAATACATACATATAGATAGATGATAGATAGATAGATGTTTATTGATCCCAAGAAAATGGGAAATTCCTGTGTACAGCAGCAATCGTCAGTCACAAAGCACAATATAAATATAAATGAAATACTAGGAAAAAATAACATACATACAATATACATGAATAATAATACGAATGAAGTAAAAAGAACAAATATTGAATATGTACAGGATGGGGGAACAAAAATGTGCAACTGCTTAAATAATATGTTAAAATGTAAATGTAAATAAACCAAATTGTGCAGGTTGCATTAGTGCAGTAGTGTGGTGTCCAAAAGTCTCATCTACTACCCAGTGATGACGTGTTAAAAAGTGTTATTGCTTGTGGAAGGAATGATTTTCTGTAGCGGTCCGTGCGGCATCGAAGCTGTCAGAGCCGCTTTGAGAAGCTGCTCCTCTGTTGGACCAGAGTGGGGTGGAGAGGGTGGTCGGGTTAATCCATGATAGATAACAGTTTGTTCAGTGACCTCCTCTCCACCACAGCTTCAAAAGTGTCCTGTTTGCAGCCGATCACGGAGCCAGCCTTCCTGATCAGTTTGTTCAGTCTGTTTGTGTCGCTGGCTCCGATGCTGCTGCCCCAGCAGATGGCGGAGGAGAACAGAGCGCTGGCCACAACAGACTGGTAGAAGATCTCCAACATCCTGCTGCACACGTTGAAGGATCTCAGCTTCCTCAGGAAGTATATATACAGTTCTCGAGCCATAATGAAACAGTAACCTTGACCTTTGCTTTCCAAAATCGAAATCAGTTCATCCGCGACTCCAAGTGGTTATGTATGCCAATTTAAAGTGTTTCCCTCTAGGCGTTCAGAGATGTGAGTGCATTCACAAGAATCGGATGGAAAGACATGAGGACCCGGTCACCTTGACATGAACCTTTGACCTCCAAAATTCATCATTTGATTTGCGAGTTCATGTGAATTTTTGCAACGTTTGAAGAAATTCTCTCAAGGGGATCCTGTTATCACATTCACAAGAATGGGAATGCGTAACGTATGTGGAGATGGTCGGACAAACCAAAAGCATAACTTCTAGCAACAGCTGGCGCTGAGACATAACAACAAAACAAAAAAAGAGGTGGGGGAGACGAGTTAAACCTGACAGAATAGAGAACTACAGACAAAAGATGTGAAATAGTCCCAAGTGTGACCAGAAGAATTGAAAAACAACTAGAACTATAACGAGAAACCTCCCATCAAGAAATCTTTATTGTGCTCACATGGGCCTCCATTTATGAAACGTGCGTACCACCCTAAAACAGGTATAGGACAGATGTACACCGATTCCTACGCAAAGTTCGGCATTCATCATTTAAACGTGGAGCGTAGGCTGTGAAAAAATGTCACGGGTGCTGGTCTGACCTTGTGTAAGCAGTTTACCCAGACACCGTCATCAGATTTAAGAGTAACTAAAAACTCTCCTTTTTGATAAACTTTAGTTAGGGAGTAAATGGCTGTATTTATATAGCACTTTCCAGTCTTAACAACTGCTCAAGGCGCTTTTACATCTACAGGAAACATTCACAATTCACACACTGGCTGCCGTACAAGGTGCCACCTGCTCATCAGAAAAACATTCACAGTCCGATGCGCCAGCATCGAGGGCAACTCGGGGTTCAGTGTCTTGCCCAAGGAAACTTCAACAATGACTGCAGGGGCAGGGATCAAACCACCACCTTCCGATAGGCAGGCAACCGCTCTACCACTGAGCCATAGCCGCCCCGGAGTGAGGAGTCGCAGTGATTGCCTAGATCGGCGGGGGCTTGCATAGCCGCAGACATGGCACTCCTTCTCTTCTCTGCTTCGCTTCATAGTCGTCAGATTAATTTACCAATAAATCAATAATAAAAAAACTAGGGGGAGGGTGCCAGTCAGTAGAGCCCAATCTAGCAGGGGAGAGTTCTAGCCTGACAAGGCCCTCTCTTTATCTGTCTCTCTTAGTTACGCTGTAATAGTTTTAGACTGCCGGGGGACTTCCTTTGACACCTGAGCTCCTCTCTCCTTTTGTCTTTACATTTGTGTGCATCCATGTCCAGAAGGCTGTTTACCAACATAGCTCTGGCGTGTCATTCCCCATGTGCTTTTGTTCTTTTCCCCCCCGGCATGTTTCCTTGAATCAGGGAGGCTCCAAAATGATGCTTGCACTGTCGCCATGAACCTGCTATGACATGCGATGCCCTGTTACATCCTGCTACGCTCTGCTGTGCCTTGTGAACCATGCAGTGCCCTGCTATGCCATGAACTACTACAAACCACTATTTCTAGTCAATGTTCCATTGTCTTTTTCTGTGACTGTTATTGCCAGTCTTCATTTCAAACCCAACCGGCCCATCTACAGAGGTGTCTTCCTAAAAGGGATTGCCCAGAGAGCAGTGGCGCTATACGAAGGAGACGGGGATTACTTCTCGCTGTCAAAAAGGTAGGGTGTTATGTTTGGCATGATACTCAATACAGGAAACATGACAATGCATAATATTTTTTTTTATTCTTCAAGTTTGTCTTTTTGCGTGAATGGGCCATAAGTGAACAGTTTCTTTCTGCCTTTGACCGACATATTTTTGGATTGGTTTTTTCAGTCCTGACTTCGAACAGCAGAGCAGAGTGGCGCAGTCGAAGGGTGCTGGGCCCATAACCCGAGGTTGATGGATTGAAATGATCCTCTGCTAATTGCTATGCTTTGTACCAGCAGTAATATATTTCCAGTCTGTTGATGTTTAACATAGTGTCTGTGCTGTCTAGTGTCTGAAGTGAAATGTCTCTGCCGTCTGAAGAGTAACTTAATTAGTTGTCAAGTTAATTTAATCCATAAAAATAGAAATACAGTGCTCATACCTGCTGTAACACCCATACAAACTGGAGAATAAAACCATAAATACATAACCACTACAGTGTATAATAACTGTAAATAGAAAACAGTCCGTTTAAAGTGCTTGTTGTGCTGTCTACCAGTCAGATTACCACAGGAGGTCTATCTTCTGCAGCTCTTTTAAAGACCTACCATAACACCTGATGGAGATGCCAGGTCCTCATACATGTAAAGCATGAGCTCTACAACTGACTACATTCCACTGAAGATTTTTTTTTTTTTGACAGTCAGCCCCCCCCCCCCCGCCCCCGCGCCCCCTCCTCTCTTTCTTGTCCTCTGTCTCTCTCTTACTCACACACACACACACACCCACACACACCACACACACACAATCACACATACCTGGTGTGAAATTAGAAAAAATAAATAACGAACCAAAAAACAAAGTTATTACTAGAATACAACAAGAAACACAACACGAGCGCAATGACTAGGAGCCAAGTTACCACAACAGTGCAGGTGATGATCTGGCGCTGAAGAGGCGGTCAGCCCGGGTTTATGTATTGCAGTGGTGATGAGTGATGAGGAACAGCTGAGTGGATGACGGAACGTAGATGGAACCACGCCTCTAGATCCCCCTGGAACGCCCTCACTGCAAACAGACAAGACACCAGAAGAAAGACAAGACAAGACACAGTTGGTGAAGGGCAGCAGACACAACACTCAGCCCTCGTGACAGGAAAATGACCAGATGACCTTCTATCCAAGCAGGGAGATGTTATAGAAGTTATATATCATACTTTAAAGATAATTGCAAATTGTTGACCCATTTTCAGTTTATTCCCACCAAGGATTTGGCCTGTATTGCACATGCCTTGACATCCCGTTGCAATGTATTGCCATTGTCAAGCACATTGCCACCCTGGTGACTTTCTTCCATGTCTCCATGTCTCCATATATTTGGGCTGACAGTTTGAGAACACCTTCCCTTGTTAACTATGACATGGATGACTGAGAACTGCTATATCATGACATAGACTTAGACTTAGACTTAGACTTAGACTCTCTTTATTGATCCTTTGGGATGACTCCCGCAGGAAATTGAAAGTTCCAGCAGCAGTTTTTAGCAAGAACAAAGAAATAAGAAATAGATAAAAAGCCAGTATAAAGACAACAAATCACCAAAATACCAATAAAAATTAAACAACTATAAGAAACATTTGTCAAATAAACAAAGAAAAGACCATAATTATTATTAAAGTTCAGTGTTTAGTCAGTGTTAAAAATTATTATAAAGTGACCA
>NW_022603598.1:0-37022 GCF_008692095.1 Etheostoma spectabile
GTATCTTCGCCCATTCGTCTTTCCTAAAGTCTTCCAGTTCTTTGAGATTTTCTGCTCCTTTAAGGTCTATCCATAGATTTACATATGTTGAGGTCAGGAGATTGTGAAGGCCATGACAAAACCTTCAGTTCACGCCTCTTGATGTAATCCACCGTGGAGTTTTGAGGTGTGTTTAGGATCATTATCCATTTGTAGAAGCCATCCTCTCTTTAACTTCAGCTTTTTCACAGATTGCATCAAGTTAGCGTCCAAAATTTGCTGAAATTGTATTGAATCCATTTTTCCTTCTACGGAGAAAGTTCCCTGTGCCATGAGAACAGCTGATTGTGTTCGTGGGGGGGGGGGGGGGGGTTTGTGGAGCTTTTTGGCTAATTCTGTGATTTTTACCCATGTATACTCATTTGTTTTATTAATTTGATCTGTCTTCTTCTTAAATAAACTGTACTGAGTGAACTTTGACATTTAGTTTCTTCTTATTTACAGATTATTCTTTTATGACACTCTTATGACATCATACTTCAGTTTATCACAACATTCACCATCAACACACATCTGGAGATACGTGGTTTTCATTGACAAGAAGGTAAAAACCTGAAAAGGAACTAGAAACTCCCTTCAGAAGATGCGTAGTGTGTGTTGATGTTGTGCGTCCATGTTTGGTTTAAAACCTCGGCGCTCTGTATCGACCTCTCTTTCTTTCCCATGAGCTGATGTTTTTGAGGGATACAGCTGATTCCCGTCCATGTTAATGTCTCCCATTCAGGTCTCAGCTCGCCCCACAGGGGTCCGACCGTTCTCTTAATACATCCATGGGTCCGACCCTCCCACACCTTACACTTCTTCTACTTCTTTTTAATTGCGCCTTGCAACCAGAGAAAGAAGAAGCTGCATACGTTGGCACAAAAAAGAAGCCCAGGTCTGGTGTAGTGGTTATAGACGGTGGGGATTTTTATTTTATGATTTTCTTCTTTCAGTTTTCATTAGTAAACTTCTTTTTACTCAGTAACAATAGGATTTGTAATGTAGCAAAAATACAATCCTTCACCTTAAATCAAGTACATTTTTAAAAACTACTTGAAAATACACAACAAACTGCTCAATACAGAACGTAAGTAATGTGTTTCCTTATTTTCCACCTCTGCCAATACCTCACTGTCCAGTGTGTATTACGGAACCAAACTGAGTGAACAATGGGATTTCCCCTCACCAGATATCCGTATAAAGGGATGTCTTTCTTCTACATCTGTGTTACTTCTTGACATTAATAGAATATATTCTACAACGTATGAATTTATGGTGTCAATGCTGCATTTGATCGAGACGCCGTGGACGTCTTCTACTTCAGCATCAGAGAGACGTCAGAACCATCCAACCTGTCCCAGAGCCAGTCCCCCATCAGATGATGGAGTTCTACTATCTGTCCACTAGATGGAGCTAACTGACATCTAATGAGCTAAAGATCAGCAGCTTGTACAGCAGCAGGGATCTCTCCAAGTGGCCTCCGGGTCACATATACATCGACGTATACGTTGTACATTTAGCTTTTAATACTTACTACCTTGATACTTCCTCCACAACAGCCCGTTTCTCATGTGGCCCCTTGGGAATGTAATTGCCCCCCCCCTTTCCCTAGGACAGGGGTCGGCAACCTTTACCACTCAAAGAGCCATTTGGACCCGTTTCACACAGTAAAGAAAAACACTGGGAGCCACAAAACCTTTTGAAATGTTAAATGAAATAACACTGTATATAACCTGTTTTTTTTTGCCTTTGTGCTATTTATAAACAATATACTGTGTTACACTTATGAATCATCGAATGACTGCAGAGAAAATGAAATAACATTTCTCCATGCAACAAATCATTTTGAACTCCGAATGAAGAAAACAAAAAACGTTGGGTTAACGGTTTAGTAAAATAGGGTTAGACCTGTCAACTGGGAGGAGGGAGGAGCAGGAGATCAGAACACGTCTCCAGCTCCTCCAGTAACCAACGGACCTGACGGGGATTTAACCTTTCGCCATTAATCTGCTCAGAATCTTACTTCTGTGCATTCCAGAGGACATGTTTGAGCACACAGTGTCTCTTGGTGCAGGACGCAGTGAAGTCAACAACTTACTGTCCAGAAAGCCTTAATTGTGTGCGCCTGTCATACTCGTTGCCCCGGGGGGGGGGGGGGTTATTCCTCTTGCTCTTAAACAATCAAGATGCCTCACAGACGTCCCCCCGTGTTGGGCTTTTAGTGGTATCAACTGGATCATTTCTTCTTGTGGCCCAGTCGGGTTTACATAGCGGCAGAACAGCGCTATTTGTTCAATATAACCATTGTTTTTAGATAATTACAGTCTTTAATTTGCTCTACGAACTAAAATAATATACATTTTAATTAAATATTCATTAAGTATTTTTTAAAAGCTGAGCCGCATCAGAGGGATCAAAGAGCCGCAGGTTGCCGACCCCTGTGCTAGGACAACGTATGTAGGAGACTGGCTAAATTAATTCACATTCATCTGCTCATACGGGTACTTAGGAGTGTAGAAGTCTTCCTCTGGTCCTCCACTCCGTCCTGGGTTTCCTCTGGAGGACTTTTTTTAGGCACTGGAACAATAATTGAGTCTTTCCAAAGGCGAGGAACAGTGTGGAGATGTAAAGACTTTTTTTTTGCCGGGACTTTTCCTTTGGTTTATGCCTCTGAAGAGTGTCAGGACCTTGTTTCTGTCAACCTGGACTTTACCCTGCCCAGGGGCAACGTTACTAAAAACTGACAACTCCTCACTAAAATCCTGAATATTAAAGCGATTATAGAAAGTGTTCAGCTCATTTGAGAGGACCAGGTCTGACATGCCATTGAGGGAGATCAGACACTTCTTAGGTTGCATCCCCATTATTGCTTTCACACCCTCCCATGCAGGACGTGAGTTGCCTGTGCTAAGGTTAGGGGGGTTAGGGGGGTTAGGGTTAGGGGGGTTAGGGTTTTGGTAGTTTAGGTTAACCCTTACAGTTAGCTGTTAGCCACCGTGTTTAGGATCACCAGCTTTCCAAAGATAGGAGGTAACCATGGTAACAGTTATGAAGGTGATTCAAAGTAAACATTTGAGAAATGAAATGCAGCTCTGAGACAGAGGGGGACAGGACTGAAGGGGATCTGTTAGCGTGAGGACAGTTAATGACTCATTTAATATTACTGACACTCTCTTATTATTCAGATTTAAAACACAACTCATGAAAGAATCTGAAGTCTCTGATGTTTAATCTGTACTTCAGTAAAAGTACCAGTACACGCTACCAAAGTACTGCGTTAGTACACGTTCTGCTGTGAAGATGTTACCGACCTGCTGGTTGTTGTCTTGGTAACCGATGACTTCATCAGTCTGTTAAAAGCAGATTCTTCATCTAGTTCTGTGTTTCCTGTCATTAGAAGAAGAAAAGCAGGGCGCCCCCCCCCATATATTGAGATTTACTCCTCGACACAGCGGGTCCAGGTTCAACTCCGACCGGCAGCATGTCCCCCCCCCCCGTTCCCTTTCAAGCCTACAGATGGCAATAAGGACTCCTGATGCTATAACACAACTTGTACACTTATGATTAGCTCCTACTTAATAATAATAATAAATTGAATTTGTATAGCGCTTTTCCCGAGCTCAAAGTCGCTTGACAGTGTTTAATAACAAAAAAATAAATAAATAAATAAATAAATAAAAAACTAAGGATAGGCAGAACAGAAAGATGGGTCTTCAGACGGGACTGAAAAATGGTGAGGGACTCAGAGATGCGGATCTCATGGGGGAGGGAGTTCCAGAGCCTTGGAGCTGCCCTGGAAAAGGCTCGGTCCCCAAAACTGCGGAGCTTTGACTTGGGGACATAGAGGAGACCGGCTGTGGTGGATCTGAGGGCCCGTGAAGGTTGGTAGGGGGAGAGGAGGACAGTGAGGTATGACGGGGCAAGGTGGTGGATGGCTTTGTAGGTGAGGACCAGGATCTTGTATGTGATCCGGTGAGAGATGGGAAGCCAGTGGAGCTGTTTTAGGACCGGAGTGATGTGGTGCCAGGATGTGGAGCGGGTGATGAGTCGTGCAGCTGAGTTCTGAACCAGTTGGAGCCTTTTGATGGAGGTTGAGCTGATGCCGAGGAGTAGTGAGTTGCAATAGTCGAGTCCTGAGGAGATGAAGGCGTGAATAAGTCTTTCGGCAGCAGAGGGAGTGAGTGAGGGTCTGATTTTAGCAATATTTCGAAGGTGAAAGAAGGAGGTTTTGATGACTTGACGGATGTGAGGCCCGAGGGAGAGGGTTGAATCAAAAATTGATTGATTGATTGTGGGGGGAGTTGGTGCTGAGGTAGATCTGGGTGTCATCGGCATAACAGTGGAAGTTCAGGTTGAAATGGCGGAGTATCTGACCAAGGTGGAGGAGGTAGATGATGAAAAGAAGGGGGCCGAGTACGTGCCTATATAATGTTACTTATATAATGTTAACTTATTCATATATAAATATCATATACATTTATATATTTCAGTACTTTTATCTAACATTTTCAGCTCATTATATATTATTATCCCTTGTTATTTGATAATATATATGATTCTAGATGAATTTATATTTATTTTATGTCACCCGGAGGCCACTTGGAGAGATACCTGCTGCTGTACAAGCTGCTGATCTTTAGCTCATTAGATGGTCAGTTAGCTCCATCTAGTGGACAGATAGTAGAACTCCATCATCTGATGGGGGACTGGCTCTGGGAACAGGTTGGACTGGTTCTGACGTCTCTCTGACTCTGAAGTTATGAACTGGGACGGCGTCTTCACATCAAATGCACATCGACTTCAGGACTGACGAGGGACAACGAGCAGCTTCTTGTCTCCCAGTGTCTCCTGGACACATGAAGGAGGACCGGGTCTGGAAACTGACCTGAAGAGACTTCAGCAGGTGAGAATCTGACCAGAGGAGTCTGGAAATGTTTGATGAACAGAATCCCTTTGATTCAATCTGTTGGACTGGACAGAAGAACAGTTTCTTTCTGGGTTGTTCTTCAGATTTGTCTCGATAGACTATGATCCAGATGAGTGTCCATCTGAGTTAAAGGAGAGTGGTTGGAGAAGGATTAGCATGTCTTACTGTTGCTAGTTCTCAGGTCACAACAACAGCACAACGTCATCTGAGTTCACATCAGTGGAAAAACTGGTCGGACCGCTCTGATCCACTTGATCCAACACCCAGTAGTACTTTGACACGGAGTTGTTTGTACTTGTACTGCAGTACAGAATGAGCATAAGATCATTGTGTACTGCAGTAAAAGTACCGACATGATGAGATTGTCTTTGTGGTGCGTTCAGGTGTAAGCTCCATTTGATGTTTGGAGCAGTTTTATATGATGCTGCAGTGATTCTTTTCTTTATTGATCAACCTGCTGATTATTTCTTTGTGTTTTAAGGAAGCACAGGTTCAGTTATTAGCTATTATCAGTGGTATTTCATCAATATTAGTAAAGTTATGAAAATGTATATCTTCATCACTTTATCAAATTTAATAAATAATCAACGCATTTATTTATCTTTAGCAATACTGATCAATAAGTAATAATCCTTTTGTCATACTCCGGTGTGTGCGTGTATGTGTGTGTGTGTGTGTGCGTGTGTGTGTGTGTGTGTGTGTGTGTGTGTGTGTGTGTGTGTGTGTGTGTGTGTGTGTGTGTGTGTGTGTGTGTGTGTGTGAGAATGAGGAAGATGACAACGTAACTACGCTGGTGGCTACACCACAATAAAAACAGGGCGTGTCCAAACAGCTCTGATCAACTTGGCCGTGGGACATTTGATCTAAAACCCAGTAGTACTTTGACACTGAGTTGTGTGTACTTTTACTGCAGTACAGAGTTCCTGTATGATCATTCTGGACTGCAGTAAAAGTACCAACACATGACTTTGTTAGTACAAGTTAAAGTTCTGCCTTGACATTGTTACTTTGGTAAAAGGAGACAAAGTTACAGAGTGCATTAACGTGTGTGTGTGTGTGTGTGTGTGTGTGTGTGTGTGTGTGTGTGTGTGTGTGTGTGTGTGTGTGTGTGTGTGTGTGTGTGTGTGTGTGTGTGTGTGTAAGAGAGGGTGTGTCTGTGTAAAATGCAGGGCGTGTCAGAACTGGTCCGACAGCTTGGTACATTTAATGGAACTAAAACACAGACATGTCCAACACTAGACAGACTTGGTTTGACTGAAAGCTGTTTACACAGTCCATGTGTCCACTGTCCCAGAGACTCCGAGTCCTTCATGGACCTGCTCAGGATGCCTGATGGAAAGAGCTGACTCACTGTTTTCTACAGCATCTGGGACATGTTGGAGAGGAATGAGAGACTAATGTGTCCTGTGATGAAAAGGTTGTCATAGTAACAGAGGTGATGTCTCCCAGCAGGTGTGGACTCTGCTATGAGTCAGTGTGAGGACAGCGAGGAGGGACCCCCTCCCTCTAAAACCACTCTGTGGGGGGACCATGACAGCCAGACCAAAGCTCAGAGGTGAGATGATGATGGACTCTTCTCCATGTTAGAGCTCAGCACTCACATCACTCCTCCATCAGGATTCCCTCTCAATATCTAGTTAATAAGAACTTCTTACTGGAATACGCAGCAAAGAGACAACCACTGCTTATCTACTGACATGAGACGCCATCTTTCATCACATTACATTTTGGTGAATAGTAACTCATCCACGGTCTTTGTTTGTATCAGGATGCAGCAGCAGAAACCTGGACCTGGACCCAGCTGTGTGTCCATGAAGAGTGACCGGTCTATGTATCGTCCTATTGACTTTAAAGATGGACAAGCTGCTGATGGAAGGTAAGAATTTAAAAGTGAACTTTGTTATTACCTGACTCTCTCAGAGCTTCATAGTCGGGGTTTGTTGATGCCACATAATGTGGTTTTGATCTGATGCCCAGTGATACCAGGACCAGGACCAGCAGCCAGCTCTGAACTGCCAAACACCTTTCTTACCACGGCTGGAAGTCTGTTTTCAGGAACATGAGTTGATTCATTTTTGTTTTTTTAAATGCCTACAATCATAATTAATCTTTGGGCTTTGGAAGGATATCAAGTCCAAGTGAAATCACAAGTCCTTGTTGTTGAGGTTTTGATTTAGTGAACTTGAGTCTAAAGTCCTCAGACTCATGTTGAGTCAAAGTGACGTGAGCTTCTGCTTCAGAGTGCAGCACTAAGAGAAGTTACATGTTCACAACATGGTCTACTCTGAGACAGATCCATTTAATATTCATCCTCACGCTAACTCTCAAATAAACTTATATATATTATTGATTAATAAAACAGATCATTAACTGTTAAAATAAACTTCAAAACTAATTATTATTAATTACAGTGCAAGCTGATTAAGATCTACTTTTGTCTCTTTGTTTGTATTAGTCTGCAGCAAAGACCTGAACCAGGACCTGGACCCAGCTGTGTGTCCATGAAGAGTGACTGGTCTATGGATCGTCCTATTAACTTTAAAGATGGACAAGCAGCTGATGGAAGGTAATAATTTGAAAATGAACTTTGTTATTATCTGACTCTCCTGAGAAGAAGAATCCAGACTTGGTCCAGAGCTCCGTAGTCTGTTGTAGGACTCAACGATATAATGTGTCAGCAGTGACATCACAGTGTACACCTCCTGTATTAATGAATTAATAATGAACTTCTTACTTTATTAGTCAACAAAGAGTCAACGACTGAGATGAGACGGCATCTTTCATCAGATTACATTTTGATTACAGTTACTGATCCACGGTCTTTGTTTGTATCAGGATGCAGCAGCAGAAACCTGGACCTGGACCCAGCTGTGTGTCCATGAAGAGTGACCGGTCTATGGATCGTCCTATTGACTTTAAAGATGGACAAGCTGTTGATGAAAAGTAATAATTTATAACTGAACTTTGTTATTACCTGTCTCTCTCAGAGCTTTGTGGTCTAGGTTTGACATAATGTGGTTTTAATCTGTTGCCCAGAACCAGAACCACCAGACAGCTTAGCACCATTAGAGTCCACCCCACAGCACTGATAACAATGCCCAAACAAGAGACACAGTTTCCATGTTGTCATCATCAGGACTGTGCACAGATCATTAAATGTTCTTAAACTTGATGTTTTCTCTACAGAGTTCACCAGGAGAGCTCAGAGGGCCTCGGTGGTCAGTCTGACCTGCAGCAGCAAACAGACCTGGACTCCATATTTATGGTGTGTACATATTAAAAGAATATTTTCATTATTATCTACAGATTAAATGATAAACTACCATTCAGATCCCAATAGTCTCCATGCTGCTCTTTTCAAACCAGCAGGCCTTCAGACTGAGAGATGAATCACATGTTGAGTTCTTTAAACTAAATGTTGACTTTATCATTCTGGTCCAGCTGCTGGAGGAGAACATCGTCACTTTTGTAAAGAACGAGCTGAAGAAGATTCAGAAGGTTCTACGTCCAGATTACCCAGAATGCCTAGAGAGTGAGAGGGAGGATAAGGAGGTTTTGGAGGGTGAAGATGAAGAGCAGAGGAGGAGGAGCAGAGAAGCATTTCTGAAGATCACACTGCACTTCCTGAGGAGAATGAAGCAGGAGGAGCTGGCTGACCGTCTGCAGAGCAGTAAGAGGATTTTAACACATTTAAAAATGGGACATTTACTAATGTCAGAAAAAATGCATTAAAATATATACTTATTATTTGAATGTTGAAATATGTTCTTTGACTTATTGATTTTTCTTGTTGTGTGTTCATTCAGGAAGTCATTCTGGAGTTTGTCAGCGTAAACTCAAGACTAACCAGAAGATAAAGTTCCAGTGTGTGTTTGAGGGGATTGCTAAAGCAGGAAACCCAACCGTTCTGTATCAGATGTTCACAGAGATCTACATCATGGAGGGAGGGGCTGCAGGGGTCAATGAAGAACATGAGGTCAGACAGATTGAAACAGCATCCAGGAAACCAGACAGACCAGAAACAATAATCAGATGTGAAGACATCTTTAAAGCCCCACCTGGAAGAGATGAACCAATCAGAACCGTGATGACAAAGGGAGTGGCTGGCATCGGGAAAACAGTCTTAACACAGAAGTTCACTCTGGACTGGGCTGAAGGCAAAGCCAACCAGGACATCCAGTTCATATTCCCATTCACCTTCAGAGAGCTGAATGTGCTGAAAGAGAGAAAGTTCAGCTTGGTAGAACTTGTTGATTACTTCTTTAGTGAAACCAAAGAAGCAGGAATCAGCAGGTTTGAAGAGGTCCAGGTTGTCTTCATCTTTGACGGTCTGGATGAGTGTCGACTTCCTCTGGACTTCCTCAACACTGAGATCCTGACTGATGTCACAGAGTCCACCTCAGTGGGTGTGCTGCTGACAAACCTCATCAGGGGGAATCTGCTTCCCTCTGCTCGCCTCTGGATAACCACACGACCTGCAGCAGCCAATCAGATCCCTGCTGAGTATGTTGACATGGTGACAGAGGTCAGAGGATTCACTGACCTACAGAAGGAGGATTATTTCAGTAAGAGATACAGAGACAAGAAGCAGGCCAGCAAAATCATCTCCCACATCAAGACATCACGAAGCCTCCACATCATGTGCCACATCCCAGTCTTCTGCTGGATCACTGCTACAGTTCTGGAGAAGGTGTTGGAGACCAGAGAGGGAGGAGAGTTGCCCAAGACCCTGACTGAGATGTACATCCACTTCCTGGTGGTTCAGTCCAAACTGAACGTTAAATATCATGGGAAATCTGAGGTAGATCAACACTGGAGTCCAGAGTCCAGGAAGATGATTGAGTCTCTGGGAAAACTGGCTTTTGAGCAGCTGCAGACGGGCAACCTGATCTTCTATGAATCAGACCTGACAGAGTGTGGCATCGATATCAGAGCAGCATCAGTGTACTCAGGAGTGTTCACACAGATCTTTAAAGAGGAGAGTGGACTGTACCAGGACAAGGTGTTCTGCTTCGTCCATCTGAGTGTTCAGGAGTTCCTGGCTGCTCTTCATGTCCATCTGACCTTCACCAACTCTGGACTCAACCTGCTGGCAGAAGAACAAACAACCTCCCGGCTATCTAAAGTCTTCAGAGTCAAACCTAAATTAAACCATCTCCATCAGAGTGCTGTAGACAAGGCCTTACAGAGTCCAAATGGACACCTGGACTTGTTCCTCCGCTTTCTCCTGGGTCTTTCACTAGAGACCAATCAGACTCTCCTACGAGGTTTTATGACACAGACCGGAAGTAGCTCAAAGACCAAAAAGGAAACAGTCAAGTACATTAAGACAAAGATCAGTGAGAATCTGTCTGCAGAGAGAAGCATCAATCTGTTCCACTGTCTGAATGAACTGAATGATGGTTCTCTAGTGGAGGAGATCCAACAGTCCCTGAGTTCAGGAAGTCTCTCCACAGATAAACTGTCTCCTGCTCAGTGGTCAGCTCTGGTCTTCATCTTACTGTCATCAGAAGAAGATCTGGACTTGTTTGACCTGAAGAAATACTCTGCTTCAGAGGAGGCTCTTCTGAGGCTGCTGCCAGTGGTCAAAGCCTCCAACAAAGCTCTGTACGTGCACACACATCTATTCAGATTTAAATAGTTTTGCTTTAGTTCTAATTTGTAAATGTTTGCTTGAAGCTTTATTCTTATGCATTGCTGATTCCTTTTCAGGCTGAAAGACTGTAACCTGTCAAAGAGAAGCTGTGAAGCTCTGTCCTCAGTTCTCAGCTCCCAGTCCTCTAGTCTGAGAGAGCTGGACCTGAGTAACAACGACCTGCAGGATTCAGGAGTGGACCTGGTGTTGGCTGGACTAAAGAGTCCACACTGCAGACTGGAAACTCTCAGGTTGGTGTTCAGTTAAATAAAAAGTATCACCCTCTGAGTTGTTATTTTCCTCCTGTTAATTATTGGATTGACTTTTTATTGAATCCCTTTCAGGCTGAGTGGCTGTGAACTTTCAGAGAGAAGCTATGAAGCTCTGTCTTCAGTTCTCAGCTCCCAGTCCTCCAATCTGAGAGAGCTGGACCTGAGTAACAACGGCCTGCAAAATTCAGGAGTGAAGCATCTGTCCTCTGGATTGGAGAGTCCAAACTGCAGACTGGAAACTCTCAGGTTGGTGCTCAGTTCTTTGAAAATGATGATCCTCTAAGTTCTTATTTTTCTTCATATATTAATTATTGGATTGACTTTTTATTGAATCCCTTTCAGGCTGAGTGGCTGTGAACTTTCAGAGAGAAGCTGTGAAGCTCTGTCCTCAGTTCTCAGCTCCCAGTCCTCTAGTCTGAGAGACCTGGACCTGAGTAACAACAACCTGCAGGATTCAGGAGTGAAGCATCTGTCCTCTGGATTGAAGAGTCCACACTGCAGACTGGAAACTCTCAGGTTGGTGCTCAGCTATTTGAAAATGATGAAATGAACCTCAACAGTGTTTCCCACATATTACAAAACAATATGTGGTGCGCGGTGTTCGACCAGGGGGTGGGGGGAATACCTATTTCCGTACAAATTACTCATCAAAAAATGAGGAGGACACGCTTTTGGATGCTGTTCTCCTCTAGTACTCTTTCTTCAATGCCAAACAAATCTATCTCTTTCTCTCCCTGACCCTGTCTTTCTCCTTGAGCAGCACTGGTTGAAGGCTGAAAATATTGTAAACAAATTAATAACATAACTAATTACACTGGTCGGACTGTTCAGCTCTGGTTCAGACTTGCTGGTCCTCATCCTCAACACGTGCCTTTTCAGTCACAGAAAATACTTTTCAATACTCATCTGGATTGAAATGACATAACATAAATCTATAATAAGTTTATTTGATTCACAGCTGCTACGTAGTATTTTGACCTTGACAACCCAACTACATTTTACCGCAAACATGAGGCTAGTTAACTTTCTAAAGCAGGCGCAATCTCTTGTTTGGTAAGAGTCGGATCGGGACCCCAACAATAACACACTGACAACATTGTATTAATATAATCTGAGCTCCGGCGGCAGCGTCTCTTCCCCCGGGCAGGAACACAGCTTCACCTCGCTGCTGCACCGGTCCCCGCTGATCCAGATGGGACCAGCCAAAGACAGAGTGGTGATAGAAAGGATCTTCCACGTAGTCCAGAAGTTCCTGTATGATGATTTCGGCAGGAAGTTCCACTGCATTTGCCGGCAGACAGAGAGAAGCTACAGCGGGGCTGTAGTATTAATTCTGTGGCTCAGCACCACAAAATAGTATGTTTGGGAAAAACTGCTTGACATTGTTAATTTCTTCATATATTAATTATTAGATGGCCCTTCTATCTAATCTGTTTTAGGTTAAGTGGCTGTAAGCTGTCAAAGAAAAGCTGTGAAGCTCTGTCCTCAGTTCTCAGCTCCCAGTCCTCTAGTCTTAGAGAGCTGGAGCTGAGTAACAATGACCTGCAGGATTTAGGAGTGAAGCTGGTGTTAGCTGGACTAAAGAGTCCACACTGCAGACTGGAAACTCTCAGGTTGGTGTTCACTTAAATAAAGAGTATTACCCTCTGAGTGGTTATTTTCTTCCTATGCTCTATATTAGATTGACTTTTTATTGAATCTCTTCAGGCTGAGTGGATGTAACCTGTCAGAGAGAAGCTGTGAAGCTCTGTCCTCAGTTCTCAGCTCCCAGTCCTCTAGTCTGAGAGAGCTGGACCTGAGTAACAACAATCTGCAGGATTCAGGAGTGGAGCTGATGTCTCCTGGACTGAAGAGTCCACACTGCAGACTGGAAACTCTCAGGTTGGTGTTCAGTTAGGACCTAAGTAACAATTACATTTAAAACAACATTGTGTAACATTCATAGATTTTTTGATTTGTGCTCCTACAGTTTCACAGTAATTTACTTCTACACTGCTGTCATAAATATCGATACCTCTAAAGTGCATTTGTTATGATTACATTACTTCTAATCTAATTC
Source organism: Etheostoma spectabile (assembly GCF_008692095.1). Classification (NCBI taxonomy): domain Eukaryota; kingdom Metazoa; phylum Chordata; class Actinopteri; order Perciformes; family Percidae; genus Etheostoma; species Etheostoma spectabile. The sequence continues at coordinate 12,915 of NW_022603598.1, forward strand.
TAGCGGGTCAACAACTCTGCTAACAGAGCCAATGACACAAGACATAACAAGCCAGCTAATATTACTTAATAGTCCCACAACAAGAAGGCCAGCTGGCTGTCCTGCCCTTTGTTATTTTGTGAAACTCTCTGCAACGACTAAAAGCCAGTCAGAGTTGTCTGGCTGCAGCTCGGCTGAGGAAGGCTCAAGCCGATGTGACGGTCCCCTTTGTGACAGTCTCACTACGTTGTGTATGTGGATCTGCATCTGCGGAAACTCTTATTTTTAACAAAAGTATGACAATACATGTCTTACAATACCTTGTCTCTCTCACAGTAAGATGTACAATCAAGTAAAATAAAAACTTAACTTCTAAGTCCTTTCTGCTGTATAAAAACACAGTATATGAAATAGTATATTGTCGCAATACAAAATAGGCTACATTTAGCATTCAGCTCTGAACCTAAAATTAGTGATTCTCTAATTGTGCTGGGTTTTTACAGGCAGCTTCAACAACAGCAGAACGGAGCGATCAATCAATTTACTTGTGCTTTAGATTGTAATAACTGCAAAACAATTAGAAACATGGTTTATTTCTCTCTCTCTCTTTCTCTCTCTCTCGCTCTCTTTAATGGATGATGAAAATTTCAAGTAGCTACACAACATTAGTTCTTGTTGTATACAGCTGGACTGTAAAGCCCCGCCCATTTCTAGAACTCAAAGTAATTGTTAAGTATTGCACCCGGGAGATGGCCCAAGTCGTACCTGAATTGTTATGACCATGTGTGTGTGTGTGTGTGTGTGTGTGTGTGTGTGTGTGTGTGTGTGTGTGTGTGTGTGTGTGTAGTCTCTCAGGCTGTATGATCTCAGAGGAAGGCTGTACTTCTCTGGCGTCAGCTCTGAGCTCCAACCCCTCCCATCTGAGAGAGCTGGACCTGAGCTACAATCATCCAGGAGACTCAGGAGTGAAGCGGCTTTCTGCTTTACTGGAGGATCCAAACTGCAGACTGGACACTCTCAGGTATGGACGGATGTCACTAACTGAGAAACTCTGGTTAATGTTCAATGGAGGATCTAAGTGAAGGTGAATTACTGGGGTTCTCAATCTTATAACACAAATACAAATATTTATTCAAAGTCAGAGGTCTGGAAAGTACGGTGGCCCTGAAGTGCAAATCACAACAGCAAATAGAAAAATACAACAACAAATAAGGAAACTCAACGGCATTAACTTCTACCTGAAAGGTGTAACCACACCGTGACAGCTTTAGCAGCATTGCCCTGACTTTGACTTGAACAAGCTGCAGAGTCCACGTAGTCTCACTCCGTCTCATTTCACAATATGATGGTTAAACCTTCAATTATCCACAGCCCTGGAGTATGAAGTGGATTGTGTCTTTGTGTCTTCCTGCAGGGTGGACCATGGTGGACCACAGAGACTGAGACCTGGTCTGAGGAAGTGTGAGTGTGTTTTAAGTTTGCTCTAAGAGAACTCAGCTGTGTGTTACACTAGTTTAACCCCTTCCTGGCGCTGGAAGTATAATATGAGATGAGGTTACTTATTATGGTGAATTGGCTAAATCTCCCTTTACCAGTGAATGTTGTTATTATAGGCATAGGTAACTATAAAGAAATAATCAACAAACAATAGACATACTTAATAGCTAAATCTCCCTGTAGTGACAATCTATCCACAAATAATGCCACTGGGTGAAATCTGAAGCCCTTTCCAACTCTTGCTGTTGCAAACAATGAGGTCCGCCGTCATCGTACCATTACTCCTTTATTGTACAATCATTTTTGATAAAAGCACATACAAAAAGACTGACTTGAGTAAATAAAAGCCAAGAACGACGAGATCTCAAAACATTACTCTTACACAGAGGTTGAAAAACTGTGTGGCTTCCTAGATCCAGATTCCCCATCCATCTCACCTGTGATTCCCTTTACAATCTCTAATTAACACCCATAAACAGGTGCGCAGGTGACGTAACAAACAACCATTTATGCAAACCTCCCGCACACACACACACACACACACACACACTACACACATAACAAACATATATAGCCAAATTGGCCATTACACTCCCTTTACCAGTGAATGTTGTTATTATAGGCATAGGTAACTATAAAGAAATAATCAACAACCAATAACACGGTGCCTCCACTGTGGAACTACTTAACTCACTATGAGCTATATCGGTATTTCAAAAGTGAAAAACATGTAATGTCTGCAACACTGCTTTAAACTCCCATATTTAATGAAAGGTTTCCACCCTTAAGATCAACGTGCAACCTAGCTAACAGGTGAAGAACACACCAACATCACTAACTAATTTACTTTAAATGTGAATAACTGTAGACCAATAACAGGCTTAAGTGAACAAGTCGTCAAGTAAGTGCAATATCAGTTATACGACTTCCAGTTCTCAAAGACGTACACACACAATCTCAGCTGATTATCCTCCGGACAGCTGGTCTCTTTTTCATTTCTCTCACTTTTTTCTCGCGGTGTGTGGCGCTATTCCCCGACATGACCACCTCTTGTACAAAACTAAAGTAACGAGCCAATTTTATAAAATGCAAGGAGTAGAAAGTACCGATATTTGCGTTAAAATGTAAGTAGTGGAAGTAAAAAGTCGCCACAAAAATAAACAGTAAGATAAAGTAAAAATGTCAGAAAAATCTACTTGAGTACAAAGTTACTTCCCATCTCTGCTGTCTGAAGACCCAGCAGAGTTTAAAGCAGAGTTTAAAGCAGGATTATTGCTTATTATTATTATTATTGATTATTATTATAATGCTTATTGTATTTACCCTGTAATGAACTGAAACACCATGTATTAATGTAGTAAACAGTATAAAATACTTTATTTATATTTATTTAACAGTATTTGTGTAGGTCCCTACACTTGATTTCTAGATTTTCTTGCCTGAAGTACGAAGATATATTTTCTTCCTTTCAGGAAAGATGTTAGGATTTAATTAATTAATTTAAAATCCACAAACAGAACAAACTGAACACGTTGATCCAACAGAACTAATAAATACATAAATACATGAATCAACAGTAGAGCCAACAGAAAGCTAACTTTGGTTCTTTATATTTTATTCACACATAATTTGTGTTCAAGTAACCTTCAGTTTTCTTCTCTGGGTGTTTTTAATAAATAAGCGTTGAAAAAACAGTTTCTCCCTGATGGGAGACCTGGTATCAGATATACCACACAGACACAAACATACCATAAATCCTCATTTTTCATCCATAAACTGGTATTTCTATAAGTGAACATCAGCTAATAGCAGTTTTAGAAAGCAGATGGTTCAGAGCTGCTTTGTGCTGCAGTAGAAGAAGATGGGACAGTTTTATTAGTGAGACTTTATTCAGTTGATGTTTCTAGATTTGGATCATCAGCTGTCCTCATCGGGTCAACACGAGGACAAGAAGCTGGACATTGTTGACATGTTGACTCTCATGTTCAGGAACTCTTCATGTTGGTAGAACTGGATTGTTAAACATCACTCACAGCTGAATATCAAATCAACGTTTGAAGGGTTTTCTTTCAGTTCTTGTCAGTAAAGTTGTTAATAAATGATCAGATGATAACCTGCAGCTGTATTGTGTCTTGTTCTCTCCATCAGATGTCTGTGAACTGGAACTGGACACAAACACAGTACACAGAAGACTCAAACTGTCTGACAACAACAGGAAGGTGATACAGGTGGAGGAGGATCAGTCATATCCTGATCATCCAGACAGATTTGACTGCTGGTATCAGCTGCTGTGTAGAGATGGTCTGACTGGTCGCTGTTACTGGGAGGTCCAGAGGAGAGGAAAGGTTTATATATCAGTGAGTTACAGAGGAATCAGAAGGAAAGGAGACAGTATAGACTGTTTGTTTGGATGTAATGATCATTCCTGGAGTCTGGTCTGCTCTGATGAACATGGTTACTCTGTCAGGCACAATAACAGAGAAACAGTCCTCACGTCCTGCTCTGTCTCTAACAGAGTAGCAGTGTATGTGGACGTTCCTGCTGGCTCTCTGTCCTTCTACACAGTCTCCTCTGACTCACTGATCCACCTCCACACCTTCAACACCACATTCACTCAGCCTCTCTATCCTGGGTTTTGGGTCGGCTCTGGTTCCTCAGTGTCTCTGTGTCCTCTGCAGGACTGAGAGTCTCTCCTGTGGACAGAAACACTGACTGAAGACCAGCTGCTGAAATCAAAGTTCAGTCTGTTCACCATCACACACACTCTGCACTGTGAAGCAGATCTCAGACTCAAACACAACAACATTCATCTGATTTCATCTCTGGTTATCAACATTTGAACTGTTTGACTAAAACACTTCATGATATGTCACATCTCAAAAATAATCAACTGTTATTGGTCACTATTATGTCCTTTATATTTTAAATCATATTGTAATATATTTAAAATGTGGAAAACAAATGTTTCTATAAACAATCATCATATAGTCTAATGTTTCTAAATGCTTCAAATAAAATCTATACGTTTCATCATTGATACACCCCTCCTCCCAAAAAAAAGTCAAAGGTATAACTACTGGGGGGGGGGGGCAGTAGCTCAGTCCGTAGGGAGTTGGGTCGGCTGATTTATTCATCTGACTTGTAGAATAACGTCAATGATCGACTTGTTTTAAATGTCGGGGAATGTGGAACAACTTAATGCAAAATGAGTTCAATAAAACAAGGCCACATGCTGATTATTTGATGATGTATTCTTCCTGTTGTGTCTGTGTTTCAACTCCTAATTAAAAGGTAAAGTTTCTGTCCACTACTTTTACTTTAGTGTAAATAATCACTACTTTTAGCGTGTATAGAGCAGCATATCTCCACATGTAAATGGGTGAATTAAGAGTTACTTCAACCAGACCAGAGAGGTGATTGTTGGAACAGTGGAAAGATGAACCAAGACGGCTTTTGATTTTGTGTCTGTCTACTTTATTAACATTTAAATGCGTACGTTATATTTAGTTATTTATCTTTATACTTACACATTTTTTAAATATTTAAGTGCTGTACATTATTTAATACTCCAGTAAAGTACAAGTACCTGGAGTTAAGTCCAGTTGTTGAGTACTTGTCCCCAGTCCCAGTCCACCTCTACCTGGTTCATTAAGTGATGTGGAGCTGTTGTTCCCCTCCTGGCCTCCAGGCGGCGGCCTTCTTTCATTCTGGACTTTATTCTGAAAAACCCTGACCCTTGGAGGAAACCGGAAGTCTCGCTGCTTCACCGTGATCTCGGGCCGTTCTGCATCAGGCCAGCAGAATCATCTCCCACATCAAGACATCACGAAGCCTCCACATCATGTGCCACATCCCAGTCTTCTGCTGGACCACTGCTACAGTTCTGGAGAAGGTGTTGAAGACCAGAGAGGGAGGACAGCTGCCCAAGACCCTGACTGAGATGTACATCCACTTCCTGGTGGTTCAGTCCAAACTGAATGTTAAATATCATGGGAAATCCGAGATAGATCAACAAGGGAGTCCAGAGAGCAGGAAGATGATCAAGTCTCTGGGAAAACTGGCTTTTGAGCAGCTGCAGAAAGGCAACCTGATCTTCTATGAGTCAGACCTGACAGAGTGTGGCATCGATATCAGAGCAGCATCAGTGTACTCAGGAGTGTTCACACAGATCTTTAAAGAGGAGAGAGGACTGTACCAGGACAAGGTGTTCTGCTTCGTCCATCTGAGTGTTCAGGAGTTCCTGGCTGCTCTTCATGTCCATCTGACCTTCACCAACTCTGGAGTCAACCTGCTGGCAGAAGAACAAACAACCTCCCGGCTGTCTAAAGTCTTCAGAAAAACCCTTAAACTCAAACATCTCCATCAGAGTGTTGTTGACAAGGCCTTACAGAGTCCAAATGGACACCTGGACTTGTTTCTCCGCTTCCTCCTGGGTATTTCACTGCAGACCAATCAGAGACACCTACAAGGTCTGATGACACAGACCGGAAGTAGCTCACAGACCAAAAAGGAAACAGTCAAGTACATCAAGACGAAGATTAGTGAGAATCTGTCTGCCGAGAGAAGCATCAATCTGTTCCACTGTCTGAATGAACTGAATGATGGTTCTCTAGTGGAGGAGATCCAACAGTCCCTGAGATCAGGAAGTCTCTCCACAGATAAACTGTCTCCTGCTCAGTGGTCAGCTCTGGTCTTCATCTTACTGTCTTCAGAAGAAGATCTGGACGTGTTTGACCTGAAGAAATACTCTGCTTCAGAGGAGGCTCTTCTGAGGCTGCTGCCAGTGGTCAAAGCCTCCAACAAAGCTCTGTACGTGCACACACAACTATTCAGATTAAATGCAGTTTTATATAATTAGAATTTGTTTTTGTTTGATTGAAGCTGTGTTCTTATGCATTGCTGATTCCCTTTCAGGCTGAGTGGATGTAACCTGTCAGAGAGAAGCTGTGAAGCTCTGTCCTCAGTTCTCAGCTCCCAGTCCTCTAGTCTGAGAGACCTGGACCTGAGTAACAACAACCTGCAGGATTCAGGAGTGGAGCTGATGTCTCCTGGACTGAAGAGTCCACACTGCAGACTGGAAACTCTCAGGTTGGTGCTCAGCTATTTGAAAATGATGAAATGAACCTAAACAGTGTTTCCCAAATTTTACAAAGCAATATGTTGCGTGCAGCATCTGACCGGGGGTGTGGAGAATACTTATGTCCGTAAAAATTGAGGAGGACACGATGTTAGATGCTGTCCTCCTCTCCTACTCTTTCTTCAATGCTTAACAAATCTATCTCTTTCTCTCCCTGACCCTGTCTTTCTCCTTGAGCAGCACTGGTTGAAGGCTGAAAATATTGTAAACAAATTAACCCTCTGGAACCGAGAAGATCGTGTATGAGCAACAACAGCACCTCTGATTCATATTTTAATAACCATTTTTAATTATAATATAATTTTAATATTTAATAACCATAAAAGATAGAAACTTACTGATCTTTGCGGCTAAAAGCTAACGAGTTAGCGGTCACGTCTTCCCGGTCTTTCTAGCCTCTACTGGTGATTTTCTATCCAGCCTCAAACTTGTGTCCTTTTTCAGGGTCGTTGAGCTTTAAATCCAAACTGTTACATCCAAGATTTATCCACTTGACTTCCATAATTCGGGGGGGCAGTAGCTCAGTCCGTAGGGAGTTGGGTTGGGAACCGGAGGGTCACTGGTTCCCCATATGGACCAAAAAGTACTGAGTGTGGATTGGTGGCTGGAGAGATGCCACTTCCCCTCCTGGGCACTGCCAGGTGCTCTTGAGCAAGGAACCGTACCCCCCCAACCGCTCAGGGCGCTGGTTCAGCTGGCAGCCCCCCCCACTCTGACATCTCTCCATTAGTGCATGCATAGGTCCTGAGCATGTGTGTGTATTTCAGGCCTGTGTGTGATTACTAGCAAAGTGTGTACACAGAGTGCAAATTGTAATTTCCCCACTGGGTTATTAGAAAGACAACCCAGTGGGGAATTTAACTGGGTTATATTCTAATAACCCAGTTAGTCCTGAAAAAGATTACATTCATATCTTGACTGTAGACAACAGGGTTGATGTTTTACAAGCTTTTTTACAAAATGAGTCCTGAACTGTAAAAACGTAAAAAAGGTTTCAGAGGGTAAATAACATAACTAGTTACATGGGTTGGACTGTTCAGCTCTGTTTCAGACTGGCTGGTCCTCATCCTCAACACGTGTCTTTTCAGTCACAGAAAATACTTTTCAATAATCACCTGGATTGAAGCAGCAAACATTCAGTGTCAGAGTAAAGAAATGACATAACATTATCTATAATAAGTTTATTTGATTCATAGCTGCTACATAGAGAAGTTACAGCGGGGCTGTAGTATTAATTGTGTGGCTCATCGCCACAACATAGTCTGTTTGGAAAACACCACGCTAACTTGTTTATTTCTTTGTATATTAATGTTTGAAAGGCCTTTCCATTGAACCTCTTTCAGACTGAGTGGCTGTAACCTGTCAGAGAGAAGCTGTGAAGCTCTGTCCTCGGTTCTCAGCTCCCAGTCCTCTATTCTGAGAGACCTGGACCTGAGTAACAACAACCTGCAGGATTCAGGAGTGGAGCTGATGTTTCCTGGACTGAAGAGTCCACATTGCAGACTGGAGATTCTTAGGTTGGTGTTCAGTTAGGACCTAAGTAACAATTACATTTAAAACAACATTGTGTAACATTCATAGATTTTTTTATTTGTGCTCCTACAGTTTCACAGTAATTTACTTCACACTGCAGACTGGAAACTCTCAGGTTGGTGCTCAGGACCTGAGCAACTTTAAATTTAAAGCAACATTCTGCATCATTTATGTTTTTTTTTATTTGTGTCCCTACAGTTTCACAGTAATTTACCTCTACGCTGTTGTCATAAATATTGATACTTCTACATGTACATTTGTTATGATTAGATTACTTTTAATCTAAATCTAGCGGGTCAACAACTCTGCTAACAGAGCCAAAGACCCAAGACATAACAAGCCAGCTAATATTACTTAATAGTCCCACAACAAGAAGGCCAGCTGGCTGTCCTGCCCTTTGTTATTTTGTGAAACTCTCTGCAACGACTAAAAGCCAGTCAGAGTTGTCTGGCTGCAGCTCGGCTGAGGAAGACTCAAGCTGATGTGACGGTCCCCTTTGTGACAGTCTCACTACGTTGTCTATGTGGATCTGCATCTGCATATGGGGAAACCAGACCGAATCAGGATAGACATGTCCACATCACAGACAGAGACATAGAAGCCCCCAGCAGTAATCTGGAGTTCTAATCCTTATTAAACTGTGATTGTATAGTGGAAATTGTTATTTTAAACTAAAGTATGACAATACATGTCTCACAATACCTTGTCTCTGTCACAGTAAGATATACAATAAAATAAAATAAAAACTCAGCTTCTAAGGCCATTCTGCTGTATAAAAATACAATATATGAAATAGTATAGTGGCGCAATACAAAATAGGCTACATTTAGCATTCCGCTCTGAGCCTAAAATTAGTGATTCACTAATTGTGCTGGGTTTTTACAGGCAGCTTCAACAACAGCAGAACGGAGCGATCAATCAATTTATTTGTGCTTTAGAATGTAAAAACTGCAAAACAATTAGAAACATTGTTTATTTCTCTCTCTCTCTCTCTCTCTACTGATATGAATTAATTAATTTTCACGTAGCTACACAACATTAGTTCTTGTTGTGTACAGCTGGACTGTAAAGCCCCGCCCATTTCTAGCACTCAAAGTAATTGTTAAGTATTGCTCTTGGGAGATGGCTCAAGTCATATTTTGTTGTCATGACCAACTGTGTGTTGTGTGTGTGTGTGTGTGTGTGTGTGTGTGTGTGTGTGTGTGTGTCTGTGTGTGTGTGTTGTGTGTGTGTGGGTAGTGTCTCAGGCTGTATGATCTCAGAGGAAGGCTGTACTTCTCTGGCCTCAGCTCTGAGCTCCAACCCCTCCCATCTGAGAGTGCTGGACCTGAGCTACAATCATCCAGGAGACTCAGGAGTGAAGCGGCTTTCTGCTTTACTGGAGGATCCAGACTGCAGACTGGACACTCTCAGGTATGGATGGACCGAGACTGAATTTTATTTATTTGTTGTCACTAACTGAGAAACTCTGGTTAATTGAGGTTCTAAGTGAATGTGTATTGGCCCTGAAGTGCAAAACACAGCAGCAAATAAGAAAACACAACATCATTACATTCATGTTTTCAAAATAGGTGCTTTTCTTGTTGTGATTTGCACCACCGTAGAGATTCATTTGGCGTTAGGCAAGGCAGCTTTATTTATGTAGCTTGTTTCAGAGTGTCAGTCAAAGTGCTTTACAAAAAAACAGTTAAAAAATAAAAAACAGATAAAACACAAGAAATAACAAAAAAATCAAATCAAATTCTTTTTTTTCTCTCACAGGAACACACCAGAGTTAAGCAATGCCTCAGACCATTTTAGCGTCTCAAATTTAAAATAATAATAATTGTGTTCACATTGTTCCTAGTCAACTTTTGTAGAGATACAGCTGGAATTCAGTAACAATACCACTTATACTTAATACTTTTATGCAACATACATTAAAATTGAGTACACACTTTTTTTCAAGTTTTCAAGCAATACAGGTAGCTCAAATCGGGTAACAGTACCAAACGGGACCTTTTTGCGCAGTTTACTTTTCTTTGACTAAATAATTTAATTAAATTGGAAAGATAAACCTAACCTATTTACATGTCATTTAATTAGACATTTTACACACCAAACTAAATAAAACCCCTCCAGACCTCCAGCCTGTCAGTCTGTCACCAGGGCATAGAGAACGCTGTTGTCATGTCTCAGAGTAAAGCCGCCTACACATGAGGGGGGGGGGGCAGAACCCCTCTGGACCACCCGCTCCATTGATTTCCTACGGGGGGGGGCAGTGGTGTCGCTTTGATCTGCACTCAAAGTTCAAATTACTTCAACTTTACCTAGTTGCCGCTGACCTTTGGTACGGGCACCAATGAGATAATGGCATGTTGTTACCTAGCAACAGGAAGTAGCTTCCTTGCCACCCTTAATGACGTTTACCTGCGCTGTGCTTTGCTCTGCGTCCTACCTAGCGGTGTGCAGAGAGCAGATTGCGTATCATGTGTAGGAGCTTAAGTGTAACCACACCGTGACAGCTTTAGCAGCATGCCCTGACTTTGACTTGAACAAGCTGCAGCGTCCACGTAGTCTCACTCCGTCTCATTTCACAATATGATGTTAACCTTCAATTATCACAGCCTGGAGTATGAAGTGGATTGTGTCTTTGTTTCTTCCTGCAGGGTGGACCATGGTGGACCACAGAGACTGAGACCTGGTGTGAGGAAGTGTGAGTGTGTTTTAAGTTTGCTCTAAGAGAACTCAGCTGTGTGTTACACTAGTTTAACCCCTCCTGGTGCTGGAAGTATAATATGAGATGAGGTTACTTATTATGGTGAATTGGCTAAATCTCCCTTACCAGTGAATGTGTTATTATAGGCATAGGTAACTATAAAGAAATAATCAACAACCAATAACACGGTGCCTCCACTGTGGAACTACTTAACTCACTATGAGCTATATCGGTATTTCAAAAGTGAAAAAACATGTCGTCTGCAACACTGCTTTAAACTCCATATTTAATGAAAGGTTTCCACCCTGCTGGGTTAGCCTGAAGAAGACCAGCAGAGTCTAAAGTAGAGTCTAAAGCCGAGTTTAAAGCCGAGTTTAAGCAAAGTTGAGGAAATTAGATTTTTTTTACTGACTGAAACATTGAGCAACCGCATAGCCACAGTCCTCCAGTGAAGTTTCTCCTTAACACAGCTGTTAAAAATTGCGGAAATTACATTATTTTTACTTCAGTATTTTTAAATTTTTTCTGCACCTGCCACAAGGTGGGATGTACACACAATTATTTTTATATCGGTAGTAAAGTAGGTAAAATTAAATTTTTAGGACAGCCAGGTTTCTGAAAGATGTTAGGATTAATTAACTAATTTTAAAATCCACGAACAGAAACAAACTGAACACGTTGACCAACTGAACTAATAAATACATAAATACATGAATCAACAGTCGAGCCACAGAAAGATAACTTTGGTTCTTTATTTCTTATTCACACATAAGTTGTGTTCAGTTTTCTTCTCTGGATGTTTTTAATAAATAAGCGTTGAAAAACACCCAGTCCATGAACACAACACGGCATCATTAATGTCCCAAAGATGTTTTAAAGGTGAATAAAGTGAGTTTGAGGTAGATTATCTCCAGTTCCAGTTCCTCCCTGATGGGAGACCTGGTATCAGATATACCACACAGACACAAACATACCATAAATCCTCATTTTTCATCCATAACTGGTATTTCTATAACTGAACATCAGCTAATAGCAGTTTTAGAAAGCAGATGGTTCAGAGCTGCTTGTGCTGCAGTAGAAGAAGATGGGACACAGTTTTATTAGTGAGACTTTATTCAGTTGATGTTTCTAGATTTGGATCATCAGCTGTCCTCATCGGGTCAACACACGAGGACAAGAAGTGGACATTGTTGACATGTTGACTTCCTGTTCAGGAACTCTTCATGTTGGTAGAACTGGATTGTTAAACATCACTCACAGCTGAATATCAAATCAACGTTTGAAGGGTTTTCTTTCAGTTATTGTCAGTAAAGTTGTTAATAAATGATCAGATGAAACCTCAGCTGTATTGTGTCTTGTTCTCTCCATCAGATGTCTGTGAACTGGAACTGGACACAAACCAGTACAACAGAAGACTCAAACTGTCTGACAACAACAGGAGGTGACACGTGTGAAGGAGGATCAGGTCATATCCTGATCATCCAGACAGATTTGCATCTGGCGTCAGCTGCTGGTGTAGAGATGGTCTGACTGGTCGCTGTATGGGAGGTCGAGAGGAGAGGAAAGGGTTGATATATCAGTGAGTTACAGAGGAATCAGAAGGAAAGGAGACAGTAGAGACTGTGTGTTTGGATATAATGATCATTCCTGGAGACTGTTCTGCTCTGATGAAGTGGTTACTTCTGTCTGGAACAATAACAGAAGAACAGACCTCACGTCCTGCTCTGTCTCTAACAGAGTAGCAGTAGCAGTGTATGTGGACGTTCCTGCTGGCTCTCTGGTCCTTCTACACAGTCTCCTCTGACTCACTGATCCACCTCCACACCTTCAACACCACATTCACTCAGCCTCTCTATCCTGGGTTTGGGGCTTCTCTGGTTCCTCAGTGTCTCTGTTGTCCTCTGCAGGACTGAGAGTCTCTCTGTGGACAGAAACACTGACTGAAGACCAGCTGCTGAAATCAAAGTTCAGTCTGTTCACCATCACACACACTCTGCACTGTGAAGCAGATCTGAGACTCAAACACAACACATTCATCTGATTTCATCTCTGGTTATCAACATTTGAACTGTTTGACTAAAACACTCATGATATGTCCACATCTCAAAATTAATCAACTGTTATTGGTCACTATTATGTCCTTTATATTTAAATCATATTGTAATATATTTAAAATTTAGAAAACAATGTTTCTATAAAACAATCATCATATAGTCTAATGTTTCTAAATGCTTTTAATAAAATCTATACGTTCATCATTTGTTCATTGATCATATCATGATTGACAAATTATGGGATGGATCCCTACAGAGAGAGCCTTTAGTTAAAGAGTAAGATCCATTTAGCTTAACATGAAACAGAAATCACCACCACCAACCACCAGACTCCATGTAAATATCACTACTTTAGCGTGTATAGAGCAGCATATCTCCACCAGAACTCCATGTAAATAATCACTACTTTTAGCGTGTATAGAGCAGCATATCTCCACCAGACTCCATGTAAATAATCACTACTTTTAGCGTGTATAGAGCAGCATATCTCCACCAGACTCCATGTAAATAATCCTACTTTAGCATGTATAGAGCAGCATATCTCCACCAGACTCCATGTAAATAATCACTACTTTTAGCGTGTATAGAGCAGCATATCTCCACAGACTCCATGTAAATAATCACTACTTTTAGTGTGTATAGAGCAGCATAGCTCCACCAGACTCCATGTAAATATCCTACTTTTAGTGTGTATAGAGCAGCATATCTCCACCAGACTCCATGTAAATAATCACTACTTTTAGCGTGTATAGAGCAGCATATCTCCACCAGACTCCCTGTAAATAATCACTACTTTTAGCGTGTATAGAGCAGCATATCTCACCAGACTCCATGTAAATAATCACTACTTTTACGTGTATAGAGCAGCATATCTCCACCAGACTCCATGTAAATAATCACTACTTTTAGCGTGTATAGAGCAGCATATCTCCACCAGACTCCATGTAAATAATCACTACTTTTAGCGTGTATAGAGCAGCATATCTCACCAGACTCCATGTAAATAATCACTACTTTTAGTGTGGTATAGAGCAGCATATCTCCACCAGACTCCATGTAAATAATCACTACTTTTAGTGTGTATAGAGCAGCATATCTCCACGACTCCATGTAAATAATCACTACTTTTAGCGTGTATAGAGCAGCATATCTCCACCAGACTCCATGTAAATAATCACTACTTTTAGTGTGTATAGTGCAGCATATCTCCACCAGACTCCATGTAAATAATCACTACTTTTAGGTGTATAGAGCAGCATATTCCACATTTATTTCAGCTTGAATGTGTGATACACCCTTAAGGGAAACATAATAACCAGCGTAGCGTTTAGTACGAATTCATATTTTATGGTAAGCAATATTAACGTAGCGGGGGAACAAAGAAAGCGGAACAATGTGCGGGTCTCGGTACACCCGGGGCCAGGTGACGGACACTTTCCTCCTCTTTGGAGACGAGGATGGCGGTTTGTTTCCTCTCTCCCTGATGCCGTATTCAGCTTTCCAGGTCGGTACTCGGTAACTATGACAACAGCCGGTTTCCTTCTGCCGTGTGTGTGGGGGCTGAAGCTGTGGGGGGGGTAGTATGGAGGTTATGATGGGGAAAGGCGAGCTAAAGAGCCGCGTTTGGAACCGCGGGAACGGCTTGGTAAAAATAGAGCTCGCGGCTAGCTAATGGCGGTTTTCCACTGCGTGGTATCTACTCTACTCGCCTTTTTGGTTTTCCATAAGAGAGAAGTCCCGGGACCTGCTACCAGTACTTTATGTAGTACTAGATAAAGGACCTGCTACCAGGTACTTTATGTAGTACTAGATAAAGGACCTGCTACCAGGTACTTTATGTAGTACTAGATAAAGGACCTGCTACCAGGTACTTTATGTAGTACTAGATAAAGGACCTGCTACCAGGTACTTTATGTAGTACTAGATAAAGGACCTGCTACCAGGTACTTTATGTAGTACTAGATAAAGGACCTGCTACCAGGTACTTTATGTAGTACTAGATAAAGGACCTGCTACCAGGTACTTTATGTAGTACTACCTCAGTCGAGGTTCCCAGCGAGCTGAGGCGACACCAGAAGGGGACGTAGGAACCGCAGGACGCTGATTGGTCGGATCACCGCGTTGTTAGCAACAAGAACCTTTAAAAAAAAAAAAAAATCTAGCCAGACACCGAGAGATTATCTCCTCTCTGCACTATTCACTGTTCAACTGTTCAGATTAGGGCTGTTAGGGCTGTTAGGGGCTACTAGGGCTGTTAGGGGCTACTAGGGGCTGGGCTGTTAGGGGCTGTTAGGGGCTGTTAGGGGCTACTAGGGGCGTTGGGGCTGTTAGGGGCTGTTAGGGGCTGTTAGGGGCTACTAGGGGCTGTTAGGGGCTGTTAGGGGCTGTTAGGGGCTACTAGGGGCTATAGGGGCTGTTAGGGGCTGTTAGGGGCTGTTAGGGGCTACTAGGGGCTATTAGGGGCTGTTAGGGGCTGTTAGGGGCTTTTGCATGTTGTCTACTATTGCACACTGTTCCTTTAAAAAAACAAGACAAACATATCAAAGAAAAGTTTTTATTTAGCTTTTCAAGTAGTGCATCAAACCTCCTGTACATCCCGGTCTTCTTCCTCTGCACCCTGTAACGGCGTACCCCCCCCCCCACCCCCCCCCCCCCCCCCCCCCCCCCCCCCCCCGCTGGCTGTCCCGATGCATCCCAGTCGTTGTCATAAACCAGACTCTCATAAAAATTATACGAAGCACCGCAGACCAGAACCAGAACCAGAGATCAGAACCAGAACCAGAGACCAGAACCAGAGATCAGAACCAGAACCAGAACCAGAGATCGTGCATCGAACGCCCACCGGACGGTCTGCGGCGGCGATTTCACAAAGCGTGAATGATCTGAAACACAAACAGCAGACCTGTTTTGGTGTGTAACCATGGTTACTAAAGTTCCTGTACTTTATTTAGCGTATAGTAAATACTGACTGGGACCTGAACACATGCAGATGTTAGCTAACGTTACGGAAACTTAACTTACTCTTTTGTGTCGGCGAACAAACGTTCAACTCCGTCGGAATTCTTTTTCAGATTTTTGTTGCTTCCTTCAGCTTCTTTAGAAACAAAAAAAACGTTCTGGCTGTGGCAAATTAGCCGACGTGTTGTTGTGATTCACGTTGAACAATACATCATCACGCGTAGCTATGGTGACCGCCACGCTGAAGCGTTGCTCAATCTGCAATGGAAAAGGACGCGAAATGCGTAGAGTAGAGTTGAGACAAGTCGAGCTGTTACCAGCAGTGGAAAAACTAGCTAACAGGTGTGTATCGGGTGGTACCACATAGACAGGTAAAGACATGGACCAACAGGTCCGTTGTTTCCATGGAGACCAGTGGAGTCTATTAGAAGCTCTTCCCGGTGATGCTGAGCGTTACTGCGCAGACTCCAACTGAGCTCGATGACGTAGATGTGATGTGAGCAACCTGTCTGAAAGCTGTAAGTCTTCTGGTAGCTGTGCAAGAGAAATCTCAATTCCCATCAGTAGAGACGGAGAGGTAGGATAGTTAGGAGATAACATGGACATAGGCTAATTACTGCTAACTAACATGCTAGTTACATTAACATAGACACAGGCTAATTACTGCTACTAACATGCTAGTTAACATTAACACAGGCACAGGCTAATTACTGCTAACTAACATGCTAGTTAACATTAAACATAGACACAGACTAATTAAGCTAACTAACAGCTAGTTAACATTAACATAGACACAGCTAATTACTGCTACTAACATGCTAGTTAACATAACATAGACACAGACTAATTACTGCTAACTAACATGCTAGTTAACATTAACATAGCACAGGCTAATTACTGCTAACTAACATGCTAGTTAACATTAACACAGGCACAGGCTAATTACTGTAACTAACATGCTAGTTAACATTAACATAGGCACAGGCTAATTACTGCTAACTAACATGCTAGTTAACATTAACATAGAACAGGCTAATTACTGCTAACTAACATGCTAGTAACATTAACATAGACACAGGCTAATTACTGCTAACTAACAGCTAGTTAACATTAACATAGACACAGGCTAATTACTGCTAACTAACATGCTAGTTAACATCAACATAGACACAGGTGATTACTGCTAACTAACATGTTAGTTAACATTAACATATCACAGGCTAATTACTGCTAACTAACATGCAAGTTAACATTAACATAGGCACAGGCTAATTAATGCTAACTAACATGCTAGTTAACATTAACATAGACACAAGCTAATTACTGCTAACTAACATGCTAGTTAACATTAAATAGGCACAGGCTAATTACTGCTAACTAACATGCTAGTTACATTAACATAGGCACAGGCTAATTACTGCTAACTAACATGCTAGTTAACATTATACAGGCACAGGCTAATTACTGCTAACTAACATGCTAGTTAACATTAACATAGACAACAGGCTAATTACTGCTAACTAACATGCTACTTAACATTAACATAGACACAGGCTAATTACTGCTAACTAACAGCTAGTTAGCATAGGGTTGTGTGTGTGGTCTGGGTGCTGGTGCTTCCATTCTGGTAATGGTTATTTGTGGTTTTTAAACGTATCCTGACAGGATTGTTAATGTTAAAATGTTGTTTAACTCTTAAAGGGGAGTTCCTCCTAAAAGTTGTCCAGAGTATTAGTTAAGGAATGTATTATAAGTTGAACTATTGTCCCAGGGTATGATGGTCATTTTGACTCTGAAGTCGTTTGAATATTTTTCCAGCCAAAGAGGGTTTATGATTTCCATGATGACGTTAGTAACGGAGGAGTTTGAAGGTAGAAGAAGAGATAGATATTATTATTGAAAGTAAAGAAAATGGTGTTGGGGTTCTTAAATTGAAGTGAACATGTTTCACGAGGGGAACGTTGTTGTTGACGACGTTTTCTGCTTTTGTGTTTGGGAGAATTTGTAATAAACAGAGATTTGGAGACGAGGACGGCGGTTCGTTCTCTCACTCACTGACTCCGTGATTCTGCTTCCAGGGTTTTCCTCTGAGAGTTAAGTAGTGAACCCCAATCAAGAACAATCATTGGTTACCACGGTTACTCGATTTGAAACCCCCCCCCCTTGGGGCAGACGTCAAGCTGGCGACCGGAGCAGGAAAGAAGGAGGAAGAGGAGGAGGAGCCTGCAGCAGTGAGGGGGAAGAGGAGGAGGAGCCTGTAGCAGTGAAGGAGGAAGAGGAGGAGGAGCCTGTAGCAGTGAAGGAGGAAGAGGAGGAGGAGGAGCCTGTAGCAGTGAAGGAGGAAGGAGGAGGAGGAGCCTGCAGCAGTGAAGAGGAAGAGGAGGAGGAGCCTGCAGCACGAGTGAAGGAGAAGAGGAGGAGGAGCCTGCAGCAGTGATGGAGGAAGAGGAGGAGGAGCCTGTAGCAGTGAAGAGGAAGAGGAGGGAGGGAGCCTGCAGCAGTTAAGGAGGAAGAGGAGGAGGAGCCTGCAGCAGTGAAGGAGGAAGAGGAGGAGGACTGTAGCAGTGGAGGAGGAAGAGGAGGAGGAGCCTGCAGCAGTGAAGGAGGAAGAGGAGGAGTATGTGGTGGAGAAGTCTTGGACCGCAGAGTGGTGAAGGGAAGAGTAGAGTTTCTGCTGAAATGGAAGGGGTTCTCAGAGTAAGGAGGAGTCTAGAATATTAATAACTGGTGATTTTGATCCATATACCCACACACCACACACACAAACACACACACACAACACCACACAACACACACACACACACACAGACCCGCAAATAACCTATCACCATGGCAACAGGTAAAAGGAATAATCCAATTAGCAGCTAGAGTGAGAATGTATTCCTAAAAAACAAAGTGTGAGGAGATGTTCTTCTGTCTGCACACCTTTCCAGTGAGGAGAACACATGGGAGCCCCAAGACCCCCTGGACCTGGACCTGATCACAAGTACCTGCAGAGACACCAGGAGGAGGAGGAGGGAGGAGGAGGAGGAGGGCAAGAGAAAGGTGTCAGGGAGGCCTCGGGAGACTCAGAGGAGCGAGGGAGCAGAGGAAGAAGGAGGAGGTGAGTGAAGGAAAGAGGTTACTCCAGACAAATGTTTCCCAAACTTGTCCCCACCCAGTCGAGAGGGTCGTCCCAACATTGCAATGAATTGACTGTCCTCTGTCTCTGTGTCGGCGTCAAACCTCCGTCCCCGTCCTCTGTCTCGGTGATGGCGCTCTAACCTCCGTCCCCGTCCTCTGTCTCTGTGATGGCGCTCTAACCTCCGTCCCCGTCCTCTGTCTCTGTGATGGCGCTCTAACCTCCGTCCCCGTCCTCTGTCTTTGTGTCTAACCTCCGTCCCCGTCCTCTGTCTCTGTGATGGCGCTCTAACTCCGTCCCCGTCCTCTGTCTTTGTGTCTAACCTCGTCCCTGTCCTCTGTCTCTGTGATGGCGCTCTAACTTCGTCCCCGTCCTCGTCTTTGTGTCTAACCTCCGTCCCGTCCTCTGTCTCTGTGTTGGCGCTCTAACCTCCGTCCCGTCCTCTGTCTTTGTGTCTAACTCCGTCCCCGTCCTCTGTCTCTGTGTTGGCGCTCCAACCTCCATCATGGGTGCATCATGGGAAGTCCCCCAGCAGTCTAGGCCTATAGCAGCATCACTAAGGATGGTCCAGGACTCTTCTGAGCCAGCCCTGACTAATTAATACAAACTGGTTTTAACTACATCTCAGAGTTTGAATGACAGAAATCTGCTCAGATGAGAACTAATGAGTGCAACAGATTTTTTAGCAAACGACTGAAAGCAGCAGAACTGAGTAGGAGACAGTTTAATATGTGTATTTATTACAAGTTATATAATTACCGTTAAGGCATATCTCATATTTTCCTGATATCGTGCAGCACTAATAACTACCCTGAAATATTCAGATGCTGCATAGTGTCACAATATTTTATCTGTATTTATGTCATCTTTTAGTCTAACTTGTTAATATGTAAATAGTTTTTTCTAAATGATGTGATAATGTTGTGGAGCCGTTGTTTTCACCTTGGTCCGACTAGTTTATAACTGGACCCATTATTACTAAACCTAGCCATCACACCGCCCCCCACACACCCCACCATTAACATTTCTAACTCAAGGTTAAACTGAAGAGTGTGCAAATGATTTAGTTTTTAAATTGCCAATCAGTTAATTGGGAAACTTCCCTAAAAAATTGTAGAATATTTCTTACTTATAAAAGTTATGAGCACTACATTTGCTTCCATAATAACATAAGAGTGAGAGCAAGTCCAGGGTTTAAGAAGGTTGTTCACTAACTCTCCCTCTCTCTCTTTCTCTCTGTCTGTTGCTATAGAAACAGAGAAGAGGGGATGGACCCAAATGTCACCACTGTCAACACTGTGACAAATCCTTCACAGCATCTGCACGTTTTAAAGCGTCATCAGAGAGTTCACACTGGAGAGAATCTACACAGCTGTGATCAATGTGGGGCAGCTTTCACACTGAAGAGTCTCCTAATAATACATCAACGCAGTCACACTGGAGAGAGGCGTACAGCTGTGATCTATGTAGTAAAACCTTTTGTTGGAGGGATAGCCTGGTAGCCCACCGACGTGTTCACACCGGAGAGAAACCCTACCGGTGTGAACAATGTGGCAAAACCTTTACTTATAATAGTGGCTTTAAATCTCACCAGCGCAGACACACTGTAGAGAAGCCATACAGCTGTGATAATGTGGTAAAACATTTTCTAAGAGCAATAGTCTTAAAATACACCGATGTGTTCACACCGGAGAGAAGCCGTACTCGTGAACAATGTGGGAAAACGTTTTCTCTGAGAAGTAGCCTTAATTCTCACCAGCTTGTTCACACTGGAGAGAAGCCCTACAGCTGTGATCTATGTGGTAAAACCTTTTTTAGGAGCAATAGTCTTAAAATCACACCAAGGGTTCACACTGGAGAGAAGCCGTACAGCTGTGATATATGTGGTAAAACATTTTCTAAGAGCGATGGTCTTAAAATACACCGATGTGTTCACACTGGAGAGAAGCCGTACTCGGTGTAAACAATGTGGGGAAAAGTTTTCTCGGAGAAGTCACCTTAAATCTCACCAGCGTGTTCACACTGGAGAGAAGCCCTACAGCTGTGATCTATGTGGTAAAACTTTACTGATAGTGGTGGCTTTAAATCTACCAGCTTGTTCACACTGGAGAGAAGCCGTACTTGTGTGAACAATGTGGGAAAACGTTTTCTCAGAGTAGTAACCTTAAACGACATCAACGCATTCACACTGGAGAAAAGCCCAAATAGTCTGAACAAGTAAATTAGCTTTAAATAAGCAAAACTACAAAGAGACAGATGAAAGTGCAGCTTCAAGAAAAAACAATAACTACAGTGGGGTTCGAAAGTTTGGTACCCTAGATAAAATGTGTTAATGAGCATAAAGAAGCCAAAACAAAGATGGAAAAATCTCCAAAAGGCATCAAATGACAGATTAGACATTAGTATATATGTCACAAAAAGTTAGATTTTATTTAATAATTTTACACTTTCAAAATAACAGAAAACAAGAAAATGACGTCTGCGTAAGTTTGGGCCCCCTGCAGAGTTAATACCTTGTAACCCCCCCCCCCAGCTTGGAAACGCTTCGTCTTTAATTCTTGTTGGAGGTATCTTCGCCCATTCTCTTCCTAAAGTCTTCCAGTTCTTTGAGATTTCTGCTCCTTTAAGGGTCTATCCATAGATTTACATTATGTTGAGGTCAGGAGATTGTGAAGGCCATGGCAAAACCTTCAGTTTACGCCTCTTGATGTAATCCACCGTGGATTTGAGTGGGTTTAGGATCATTTCCATTTGTAGAAGCCGTCCTCTTTAACTTCAGCTTTTTTCACAGATGGCATCAAGTTAGCGTCCAAAATTTGCTGAATTGTATTGAATCCATTTTTTCCTTCTACTGGTGAAATGTTCCCTGTGCCATGAGAACAGCTGATTGTGTTCGGGGGGGGGGGGGGGAGGTTTGCTAGCTTTTGGCTAATTCTGTGATTTTTAACCCATGTATAATCATTAGTTTTATTAATTTGATCTGTCTTCTTCTTAAATAAACTGAACTGAGTGAACGTTGACATTTAGTTTCTTCTTATTTTACAGATTTATTCTTTTTTATGACACTCTTATAGACATCATACTTCAGTTATCACAAACATTCAACATCAACACACATCTGGAGATACGTGGTTTTCATTGGACAAGAAGGGAAAAACCTGAAAGTAAACTAGAAGCTCCCCTTCAGAAGATGGCGTAGTGTGTGTGGTGTTGATGTTGTGCGTCCATGCTTGGTTAAAACTCGGCGCTCTGTATCGACCTCTCTTCTTTCCCATGAGTGATGTTTTTGAGGGATAACAGCTGATTCCCGTCCATGTTAATGTCTCCCATTCAGGTCTCAGCTCGCCCCCACAGGGGTCAGACCGTTCTCTTAATACATCCATGGGTCCGCCCTCCCACACCTTACACTTCTTCTACTTCTTTTTAATTGCGCCTTGCAACCAGAGAAGAAGAAGCTGCATACGTTGGCACAAAAAGAAGCCCAGGCTGGTGTAGTGGTTATAGACGGGGGGATTTTTATTTTTATTGATTTTCTTCCTTTCGTTTTCATTAGTAAACTTTTTTACTCAGAACAATAGGTTGTAAATGTAGCAAATACAATCCTTCCTAAATCAAGTAATTTTAAAAACTACTTGATAAATACACAACAAAACTGCTCAATACAGTAATGTAAGTAATGTATTTCCTTATTTTCCACCTCTGCCAATACCTCACTGTCCAGTGTGTATTAAATGAACCAACTGATGTGAACAATGTGAATTTCCCCTCACCAGATATACGTATAAAGGGTATGTCTTTCTTCTACATCTGTGTTACTTCTTGACATAATAGAATAATTCTACAACGTATGAATTTCTGGTGTCGATGTGCATTTGATCCGATGACGCCGTGACGTCTTCAAACTTCAGAGTCAGAGAGACGTCAGAACCAGTCCAACCTGGTCCCAGGAATCTTAGTTTGCCCTATAATCTGCATTTATTTTTAGGACGGATATATATTTTAAATATAAAAAAAAATCTCTATAAAAATAAGTATTTTATCATTAGCATGATAGTTGACGTAAGCGTTACTTTGAAAAGTAAGACAGATGGCCTATTGTTTAAATCATTTTGTTCCAGATGCAAGCTTTATTTTGAAATTTAGATCTTGGGGACGGGCACCGGTGGGATGGCAGAAAGATTTTTTAGTTTGCTTATAATCTGCATTATTTTATAGACAGACATATTTTTTAAGTATTTTATTCATGATATTCATGATAGTCGAAGCAAGCAGATTTTATTCCAGATGCAATTTTATTTTGAAAAGTAGAAGCTTGGGGATGGCACCAGGCGGGACGGCATGACATGGGACGCTCCAGGCTGCAGCCTACACTCTTGGACCAGTCGTGTGAGAGAAGTCCCCATCAGATGATGGAGTTCTACTATCTGTCCACTAGATGGAGCTAACTGACCATCTAATGAGCTAAAGATCAGCAGCTTGTACAGCAGCAGGGATCTCTCAAGTGGCCTCGGGTCACATATAAATCGACGTATACGTGTACATTTAGCTTTTAATACTTACTACCTGATACTTCCCACAACAGCCCCTGTTCCTCATGTGGCCCCTTGGGAAATGTAATTGCCCCCCCCCCCCCCCCTTAGGACAGGGGTCGGCAACCCTGTACCACTCAAAGAGCCATTTGGACCGTTCAAACAGTAAAAGAAAACACTGGGAGCCACAAAACCTTTTGAAAGTTAAATGAAATAAACCTGTATATAACCTGTTTTTTGCCTTTGGTGCTATTTTATAAACAAACTATACTGTGTTACATTTTGAAATCATCGAAATCGAAGGACTGCAGAAAAATGAAATAACATTTCTACATGCAACAAATCATTTTGAAACTCCGAAAATGAAGAAAAAAAAAAACGTTGGCTTAACGGTTTAGTAAAATAGGGTTAGACCTGTCAGCTGGGGAGGAGGGAGGAGCAGGAGATCAGAAAGTCTCCAGCGTCCTCCAGTAACCAACGGACCTGACGGGATTTAACCTTCGCCATTAATTGCTCAGAATCTTACTTCTGTGCATTCCAGAGGACATGTTTGAGCACCACAGTGTTCTTTGGTGCAGGACGCAGTGAAGTCAACAACTTAC
>NW_022603599.1:0-14529 GCF_008692095.1 Etheostoma spectabile
CAGAGGAGTGACAATTTGTGTGTGGCAAATTTCACTAACCGGTGTGTGATGAAGACATGTTTTGGTGGTGAATTATGAAGCTAACGTTAGCAGCAGCAGCAGACCGATCGGTCGCTTCCGCTCCCACTGTAGGAAGACTTATTTACCGAGAGAACAGCTGCGATCCAGGAAGAGGCACTGTCTGGATAAAACAAGTTGTTAGCGTCACTGTCCGTTTCTTCGCCGTACCGGAAGTTGCTGCTGCATTTTGGCTGCTGTCTGTAGATTCCTTCATGCACAGCTTGTATTCTTTTGGATGTTTTATACGCAAATGTTTTAACAGAGGCAATGTTGTGTATTGTTTAGGGTCCTTGCCACCATGAGACACAAATCGCCATTTCAAATTGACACGTATCTCGACTTTACCTCTTTTGACTGAAAGTATTGTCAAGCAACACTTTCTGCTCACAATTTCCATTTTCACTTTCTCACAGCCTACTGCATTGAACGGTCCACCTGCGGACACAACTTCCTGTAATCAATGCCGCGTCATCAAGTCGACCAGCGTAGCGCTCCTAGTTCAAGATGAGGGTTCATTGGAATTTTTTTTTTAAACGTTCGGCAGAAACCAGACCTCGTCAAAAGCCCAATATCTGGCCGAATCTGAACCAAATCCTGGATTCGATGCATCCCTATAAACAGGTTAACACGCTTCCCAGTGTACCCATGTTTTTTTATTGAATATAAAAAATTTAAGTGGCTTCTACGAAATGGCTTTTTCAACCACAGAGCTTCAACCTAGGTCCATCAGGTATGTGGATTCAAATAGATTTTCTCTAGTCACAAGCATTTTAACATTATTAATATCCTTGTGGGATGGGCAAGTGTGGTGCAATGAAACAACATAGGCTATCCGGCTTGTTTTCATGTTCCTCCATGGTGCATTTGACCTACTATTTATATGACCTACCCAGTCAGGGTAAATAAATTCAACCCTAACCCTTCAATTAGACAGCACATCATTCAGTGACTTGCAAGGCAAATTCTCTACTTTTCATTTTGTGGCAAACTTGTCCGTATTTGTGTTCATTTGCATTCAACAGTCAATGTGCCAACTGTACTGACATTAGCTGTAGTTAGTTAGCAACATTGCAACACACATGTGTTTATGAATGACAGCTCAGATTATGAACTGAAACGTAACAGGAAATAGTTTAAAGGATTTTCTTTCGGACCCGTCCTTTTGTTACCTTCGTACACTTATGAATTTCAACTCCTGCTGCTCTAAAAATGTTTGTGTCCACAAAGATTTACTTGCATTCACTCGCTGCATTTACTTTTCATACCTATGATGTCACCTCTAAAAACAGTCTGAGCAGTCTGAACGCAACTTTAAAACGAATGGGTAGCACCAGTCAACCCTTTCACCTCAGTGTGAAATTAACACCTAAATGGACATTTCTAACGTAATGTAGATAGAATAAAGCAGATAGAATAACTCTGCTATGCTTTCCAGTTTGTTCTCACAAGCTGCAACCCATAAACAATCCAGCATGTTGGAAAATGTGTCAGTAATGGATGGCTCAGGGACGAACTGTAGGAAATATTAAAGGGTAACATCAACCCGAACCTCAGCTGTTATGACTCTTTGAGCCCTCAGTTTTAATTATTGATGTAAACATCCACTTTGACACTTTCTCTGCCAGTGATGACAACCCAGCCGCTTGCCCGACATATGAAAGAGTAATGATGCACTGGTAGTCTTCAGGTTTAGGGGATTAGACAGAAATTTGCTGTCCAAGCAGTAATGTCCATTGCTTATTTCCCCCCCCCCCCCCCCCCCACACACACACACACACACTTTCAGATAAGGAACATTTTATAAAAAGTAGGGAGCTTTAAAGACAGTGGCTGAGAGATCAAAGTGACAATTACCGCTGATCTCAAGGGAAGAGCCTGAGGCCACATTTAAATGTCTGAACCATTCATAAAAGTCCAACTGGAAACCCAACAACGAAAAGCCTCTGGGACATGTACATATTTGAATTCAGCAAACAGTCTAAAGGACATTACAAATGAAAAGTGTAGAATTTTAAATGTGTTAAACTCAATCTTTTTTAAATTATGTAGAGTACAAGAAGCTGTATTTCAGCTTGCTAACAGCCCTAGATTATGCAGGAACTGATTAATACTTTTTGAATAACACTGAGGTAGCGCCTGTCAGCCCATGTGTCACTGCTGCTCAGAGTTGAACAAAAACTCAGAACCCTGCAAATCACATTGACCCTGATCTGACCAGATTAATTTATTTGCAATAAATAAAAATGACCAGGACTGTCTAGAGTAATGTTGCTTCCTGCTTCTTACAGTGCAGACGCTTTGCTGCTTGCTCCTGCTTCTGCTTGCATATTTTTGCTGATAATCGTGCTTTTCCTCTGAGAAACTATGAGCAGCGGCTCTTGACACTTCAAAAACACTGGACTAACATTTTTTGTAGACATAGTAGCTATTGCCATATTTTAAAATTTTTCTGCGTGAGCGTGGCCTACCAATAGCTCAAGCCTTCCTACAGTGATTGTAGCTAAGCTAATTAGCAGCAAGATGCCTCCTTTCCCGTAGAAGACTACTACAAACTCCTTCAGAAGATTGCACTTCTGGAAACCAAGGTTCACCTTCTAGAAGTGAACGTGGAAGTTAACGGATCTTGTGGAAATGACACCACTTTACCATGGACCCATAACAATGGACAGAAGTATGCTAACACACGGCTAATTAGCACCAACAAGACTACAAAGAAACAGGAGGGTGGAACTGGTAATAAATCAACAAGTGCGGTCCTCCCTGGAACTCGTCTGGTGCGAAGCCTAAGAGTAAATCATTTCCTGGAAATGGGAGGACGACTAACGGGCCGGCACAGCGCCCTGAATTTGTGATATGACCGGCTGGCCTTCATTATCATCTGGGCAGAGCGCCTCTTCAACCCCTGTACCTAGTAGGACACAGCCGTGGACAGCTGCAAAAGGGAAATAACAACAAAATGCCCCCCCAACAACCTGGTGTGCAACTGGATAACAGATTTGCTCCTCTGCTGCAAGACGCTGGACAGTCATCTGATGACCGGGACTGCGTCTCATCACCACACAGCAGGGTAAGGACTGAGAGCAATTCAAAAAGTAAAAAGCTAACAACTGGCCTCAAACCCTGATTGTGGTGACTCTGCTGTAAAAGATTTAAAAAAAAGTAAAACACCAAAATACTATGTTTTCCCCAAAGACATGGTGTCTGACTTGACCCAAAAAATCCAGATATCGTGGCAGCACACCCAACTGTGAAGAACATTATTCTGCTATAGGGTCAAATGATGTTGTAAAGCAACAGTCTGAATTGCTGAAACTGGACTTTAGGGAACTGCTTGACACAGTCACCCCCCCTAAGCGCAAATGTGTTATCAGTGGTCCTATACCGTCAGTCAGAAGAGATGAGAATTCAGCCGACTGTTGGGACTAAACAAATGTCTTCAACTGAATGTACCGTCCCACTCTCTGAAGTTCATGACAATTTAAACATTTTCTGGGAGTCGCAGACATCTTTTTAAAGCAGATAGACTTTTCCCTTACACAAGCCAGGAGTAAAGCTGTTCACCTCTAATCTGCTTTACTTTCTGCGCTACACATCTGCTCCCTCTGCCAAGGTCACAAAACAAAGGAAGACACAACAAAGTGGCGGCAGTGATCCAGCACAGCCCCCGCCTGTGCAAATTTGACCATGGGAGACCAGAGAGCAGAGACTAACCTCCAACCTCCTCCCCTCTTCACCCCGTCCAGCACCCCTCAAACCTTCCCAACCCCGAACCTTCTGAGGATTCATCGCTGTCTCTACTGATGTTCTCCACACACCTTTCCCTTATTTTCCCCCATCATTATGCACCCTTCCTACCCCCATGGCTCAACCCCGGGCAAAAGTAAAACGCCAAGCACCACTACCAGTGATGTCAGAAAACTCCTTCCCCCCAACTGATAAGGACGCTTGTTGTGCAAATCTGGCAAGCACTATCTGATATGTGCCGGGCCTTGGCTGCAGGCTAGTGATACTAATGACTCTTTTCAAGACAAGCCCGGGCCCTGTGGATTCAATTCTTCCTCAATTTCTGTTGTGATAGGTAATAGGAAAAGAATGGTGAATAAGCACTTAACTGCAAACTTAGCAAATTTAGCATCCATTCCTCGTCAGCTACAGCCTGTCCCAAAAAATGAAAACACACTAACACTAGCCTTACTAAACGTCAGGTCTTTGGCAGGAAAATCATTTTAATCAATGATTTTATACTAAGCACAATCTAGATTTTATGTTTTTAACTGAAACCTGGTTAGACCATAATAACAGCGCTGCTGTTCTCATCGAGTCAGCCCCCCTAACTTCAGTTTTATGAGTGAGAATAGAGTGAATAAGAAAGGAGGTGGAGTCGCCATTTTGTTTAATGACTCTTCCACTGTACGCAAATATGTTATGGAAATTTTGTTTCTTTTGAATATGTTGCTCTTCAATTAAGATCTTCCCCTCAAGCGATGTTTCTAAATATCTACAGGCCACCTAAATATTGTGCAACCTTCATTGATGACTTCACTGAACTGCTGTCTATTATCTGCATTAACTTTGATTGTGTAATCATTGCGGGTGATTTTAACATTCATGTTGACAGCCCCCAGGACAGGGGGACAAAAGAGCTGTGTTGTGTTTTTGAGAACTATGGACTGACTCAGCATGTGACGGAGCCCACCCACAATAGGGGCACACTCTGGACTTGATTGTCTCCAAAGGTCTGAACATTTCCAAGGTTGTGGTGACTGACGTTGCTCTCTCAGATCATTCCTGTGTTTTCTTTAAACGGCACTATCTCTGTGCCCAAAAGTGTCCAAACAAAGATAATCAGAAAACGGTATATCACTGAAAACACCAGTGACCATTTATACAGCTTTTCTCCTCCACACCAGCCTCTCTGGGCTATCAGTCAGTGAGCTTGTAGATAATTTCAACTGTAAAATCACAAATGTTATTGATGCCATTGCTCCCACTAAGGTCAAAGTTGTATCTGGTAAGAAAAGATCTCCATGGAGAAATGTCCTACTGGTGAGAACAGAAAAAGAGAGTGTAGGAAAGCTGAACGAAGGTGGCGAAAAACCAATCTCCTGGTCCATTATAACTCCTATAAAGAGAGACTTCGCATTTATAATTTGGAACTGAGGAATGCAGAAGGTCCTTTTTCTCTGATATTATCTCTAGAAACAATAATAATTCCCGTGCTTTGTTTGCTACTGTTGATAGGTTAACAAACCCTCCAGTACCAGTAGCATCTGAACTTTTATCTACCAAGGCCTGCAATGACTTTGCCTCCTTCTTCAAAGACAAAATTCAAAAGATTAGACAAACAGTCAGTGCCTCCATATCAAGTCCGGATATGTTGTCACAGTGTTCAAGCAAAAATAGTTCCAATATGACAGAATTTCACACGATCAACCATACAAACCTGGAGGACATTATTCAACATCTGAAACCTCGACCTGTTGCCTTGATGTTCTACCAACGGGACTTTTCAAAAATGTTTCCAATTGTTTGACTTATGATCTTCTACAGATTGTGAACACATCTCTTCTTTCAGGTATCTTTCCACAGGCCCTGAAACTGCAGTAATCAAGCCACTCTTAAAAAAGAACAACCTAGACAAGTCACTAATGAGCAACTATAGGCCAATATCAAACCTTCCGTTTTTAAGTAAAATCATTGAAAAAGTAGTCTTTCAACAACTCAACCATTTCTTGTCACTAAGCAACAGTTTTGATACCTTTCAGTCGGGTTTCCGACCACACCACAGCACTGAAACGGCTCTTGTCAAAGTCTTTAATGACATCCACCTTAACACAGATAATGGCAAATTTCAATCTTAGTATTACTTGATCTCAGTGCTGCATTTGACACGGTCGACCACGACATACTACTAGACCGATTGGAAAACTGCGTTGGCCTTTCTGGCTCAGTACTAAACTGGTTTGAATCCTACCTAAAGAATAGGGATTACTTTTGTCTATAGGTAATTATGCATCTGAGCGTACAAATATGACGTGCGGAGTTCCGCAAGGCTCCATTCTGGGGCCTCTTCTGTTTAACATCTACATGCTTCCACTGGCTCAGATTATGGAGAAAAACAAAATAAGTTACCATAGTTATGCGGACGACACACAAATTTACATAACCTTATCGCCAGGGGACTATAGTCCAATACAAAAACTGACTAATGCATCGAACAAATTAACGGCTGGATGTGCCAGAACTTTCTGAATTAATGAAGGAAAAACTGAGGTGGTTGTTTTTGGAGCAAGAGAGGAACGATTAAAAGTCTGCGCTCAGCTTCAAACAACAATGTTAAAAACAACAGACAAAGCCAGAAATCTTGGTGTAGTCATGGACTCAGACCTGAACTTTAACAGCCACATTAAGACAATTACAAAGTCAGCCTACTATCACCTAAGATATTATCAAGGGTTAAAGGACTTATGTGTCAACAGGATTTGGAAAAACTTGTCCATGCCTTTAGCTTCAGTAGACTTGACTACTGTAACGGGGTCTTTACAGGTCTCCCTAAAAAATCAATCAGACAGCTGCAGCTGATTCAGAACGCTGCTGCTCGAGTCCTCACTAAGACCAAGAGACTGGATCACATCACTCCAGTTCTGAAGTCTTTACACTGGCTTCCTGTGTCTCAAAGAATTGATTTCAAAGTACTCTTGCTAGTTTATAAATCACTTAACGGTTTAGGTCCAAAATATTGCTGATCTGCTACTACACTATGAACCACCCAGACCTCTCAGGTCATCTGGGACAGGTCTGCTTTCTGTCCCCAGATCAGAACTAAACAGGGTGAAGCAGCTTTCAGTTTTCTATGCTCCTCATATCTGGAATAAACTCCCAGAAACCTGTAGATCCGCTGCTACTCTCAGTTCTTTAAATCAAGGCTGAAGACCTTTCTATTTGATGCTGCCTTTCTTTAAATGACTAATCATTTCTTTAAATTTCTTATGCTGCACTGTAAATTTTATTCTTGTGTTTTATGTTTCTCTTTGTTTTTAACTGTCTATTCATGTGTTTTACCGGTTTTTAATGCTTGTGATTTTTAACTGTTTTTAATTGTGTTTTATCTGTTTAACTGATTTTGTGTAAAGCACTTTGAATTGCCTTGTTGCTGAAATGTGCTATACAAATAAAGCTGCCTTGCCATGCCTTGCCTTACAAAATCATCAGATAGTCTTTTTTTTAGCACATGCAATTCCAGCCAATTGTTTTTTCCAAAGTTTGAAAAGTAAAATAGAACTGGACAAGATTTAAATCACATCTTTAAATCTTTTGAAAGAAAGTATGCTTCGAAAAACCAGTACACATTACAGTACACACAATGTGTGACATTTTTAACCTCCAAGTAGCTTCATACTAGAAAGCACAACTTGAATTTAGGCTTCAATAAGCTGAATAACAACCCAACAAACCACTTTGGTGCTGATTGTTACTGAGGCTATGTTCTTTTCTTAAAAATAGTCAATGCTCCGCAACTAACTCAGAGGCAGTGACACTGCAACATCTTTTGTGACTTGTGACACTATAAAATAATAATTGATGGGAGACTTCCAATGTTGGGACACTCCAAACCAGAATGAAAATGAATGTTCCAAGATCGCAAGTCTTGATTCAATTTAGCACAGGAAACAGCACTGCTGGAAAACAGAAGAGACTGAGAATATAACAAAACCAGGAAACGCTCACATATGCTTTCAAAATATTTGGCAGATTGTTTTTTAACACTAAATTAGATTAGATAATACTTTGTTCATCCCACAGCGGGGAAATTCCTTTGTTACAGTAGCATTCTCAACAATAACAGCAAAAAACAAACAAACAAGTAAACCCACAAGAAAAACAGGCAAACAGTAGACAATGAGCAGAAGGTAGACTGAAGTAAAGTGGTGTCAAATAAAGGTTTTGTAAAGCAAAGTGGAGTTGCCATAGTACAAAAAAAAACATATTGCAGTGCAAGTAAGTAAAATTACATTGAATGTGTAATTAAAGTAATAAAGCAAAAGTAGGTAACCATAATATAGCTTGAACCGCAGACACACTAAGCAGGACCGAAATACCCTCAAAGGGAAGACATAGCAATTAGCATGTATTTTCTCCTGTCATGGCAGGTGTCTCCAAGTAATGTATAACTCCACTGATAACATTGCTTAGACGTCTGTATAGAATTGCAATACATACCATTTCGGCAATTGCACAGGAATCTTTGTATTTGTTGCTACTTGAATAAAGTTAAGGATTTACAGAAATCTACAGCCCTGAACTGGCAAACCGCCAGTATTTTATGTGGTCAATTATCTGGGCCCTCTTGTCAAACTATACTAAACGGAAAACTTACAGAGCAAAAGACACCTTAGTAAGAGAACTGAAGTCCCTCTGAATTTCCACATCTATTAAGTCATTTCCTGACTAAGGCACAAACAGATCAAAGGAGTACTGTAATTAAAGACTTTTTGAAGACAATGTGTACTAAGAGGTACCCGAGAGCCTTTGTTGTTATCCATCCAGTACCGGGGGAGCAGCTCCAGCAGGGGACCCCAAACTTCCCTTTTCTGTGCCACATTAACCAGCTCTGACTGGGGGATCTCGAGGCTTTCCCAGGCCAGGTTGGAGATATAAGCCCTCCACCTAGTCCTGGGTCTTCCAGCTTGGCGTGCCTGGAACACCTCCCAAGGAGGCGTCACCTCAACTGGCTCTTTTTGATGCGAAGGAACCAGGAACAAGACCCCAAGGTATCTAAACTCCTCACTTGGGGTAAGGACTCTTTCCCTACCTGAAGAAGGCACTTCATCGGTTTCCTGCTGCCTTGTTTTTAAAGATGGTATATTTTTGATTTAGCTACTGTCGTCTACTGAATATTCACTGGGCTACACAGACAAGTGCCAGCAGATGTTGTATTTACTTCAAGTCAGAAAAAATATACTCTGACCAGTTTTAAGTACTTGTTTATTGATATATTGATTAATCCTTTATTTACTTAGGAAGTCTCATGAGATGCAAGATATATTTTACAAGCAAGACCTTGCTAACATGGCTGAATGCAATAGTTTATAAACAAATCTAAAAAAGCTCACATTCATAACAATATTGAAAAAAGTTAAAGTCACAGATTAAAATCAGAACCTCATCTACATTTAATCTACAGTGCAGAGCCAAACACCCACAATGAAATTGTAGGCTAAAAGATGCGACATGTGAGCATGAAAACATGTCCTAAACGTTTACAAGTCGCCAATCGCTCCTTAAAGAGGAGCAAACTACTCAAAAGTGGTGCGGCCTTTTAGTTCGATAAAGACATGACTCTGATGTGCAAATGTGTGTGTGACTTGTTGCAGCCCTCTAGTCAAAAATGATTGCAAGCGACCTCTTACTCCGAAGCTGCCAAATAGAATTAAGAGAGCAGACTCAGAAACTAGTAGGCTTAGAAAAGGATTGCATGATCAAACTGAATTCTACTAATCTTCCCATTGCACTCTCAAATGTTGAATTTTTTTTTATTTGGCTTTGTCCAAAATCTTTTGCCTTCATTATACTTCTATAGATGACCATCCTTAAAGATCCGATTTGAAGTCAAGTTACAATTGCCTGCTGTCAGAACACCGCATGCAATTTCCCCATAAAGGCTGTCGTGGGCATGCATTTGACAGTGCCTGAATGGACCAATAATATTCTACAATGGTTCAGTAAAGCACAGTTTCTGAGCATGAAGGTAGTACTACTTTAGAAAAGATGTGACCAAGATAAGTTGAGCTCCAACAATAAGTGTCAGAGTAATTGCTTCTGAAGAAAGGAACAATGTTTTTGTAATGTCATAGCGGGTTCTCACAAGTGTGTTCTCGAGGCCGCAGGGTTAGGGATGTTTCTCAGAAATGTACCCAAGTGTTTAAAATCATTGGTAGACTTTTCAACTAAAGTTATTTAAGATGCATGAATTTTGTTGTTGGTGGATATGACGTTGGGGTCTAGGCTTGGACAGGATTAATCTGAAAATTAAGTCTTTGGTTCTAGTGTTTATTCATGACCGGACCTGACCGTTAAAGGACATTTTAATTGATATATTGATCAGTCTTAACACCTGACAGGGGTTTTGAATGGGTTTTTGGTGTTTTAAGGTCCCCACAACAAGCAGAACTGCCTGGAAGGCACTAGGATTAGGCAATGTTCAGGGTTAAGGTTAGGGTTGGTTGCCTTTGAGTCGCTGGAAGTCGCTGTTGGGGGCATAAAACACCATTGAGCAAAGTCAGTGGTCGCACAGCTGCCTGGAAGTGATGTTGGAGAGGTGAAACACCATTGCGCCAACAAGTGTATTTCTCAAAATGTTCGACTGTTCCTTGAATTACTACGGCTCAAATCACTAAACCAAATGAAAAATGACATCAAATTGACTTAAATAATGTAGTTTTCCATCAAAATCACTCACTAAGGCTTTGGCCCAGTTTTTTTTGGGATTCAAATTGGGTTTTAATCAACACACTCACAGATTCTGTGCCCCCTTATGACATCTCGGGAAATGAAATTCAAACTCATTGACTCACAAAGCAGCAGCATGGGACGGGCCAACTTTCTCCATTAGAGAATGGCCTCAGAGGGAGGTACTAATCTTCATCCCTAAAGAATCACCATACTAGCTGCAAACTATTCCAGTGCACATTAGGCTTCACGGTCTGATCATGTTAAACAGAGGACATGCTGCAAATGGCAGAGATACCACTCTTTGTAGTTACAGAATATTCTACCAGTCACAGCTGAGTGGGAGACCTTGGACCCAGGACATGCTGAACGGTATGTATCGTTCCTCCCTCTGGCAATGGAGAACTGAAGTTCCCCCAAACGAAGCTGGATAAGTTACAAAGTAAAGGACATTATGGCTTCTTGCATAATTTTATTGCCAGTGCTAGATTAACCTAGACAAATTGATAGAAAGTCTATGAAAACAAAATGACGCATGACCATTTATTTACTTACAAAAGACTTTAGAAAAGTCCAATTAAGAACACAATGCTTTATTTGATCAAATGCAGCTTTGTATAATTGGATCCTGGTGTGTCTGATTTGATCTATGAATGAATGTTAAAAAAATTTTTGAATTTGCATGGTGGCACATTATGTAAGTGCTGTTAAATATGTGCGGTGTTTTAATACATATTCAATGCTAAATTCATAGTAAATTTGGTTGATATTTATATAGTCTTATACAGTAAATAAATAGGAAATGTGTTTAATGTAAAGGTTAAAAGGGATGTAATGTAATACTTAAAAACTTCAGTTCTGAAAGAAACAAAAAGGACTGATGTCCTCTGTTGGGGTTTCCACTGCTGCAGAATTTGTTAATAGACCTAAGAAAATCTAAAGTTAGCACATGTTACGGGCCGGCGCTCTACTAATTGAAGTTGGAGTTACACCGTTGCAGAAGATCAAGGCAAACAATTAAATTTTATTTATAGTATCAATTCATAACAAGAGTTATCAAGACAGTTACAGATAGAGTATGTTTAGACCACACTCCATAGTTTACAAAAAATTCTTGGAACAATTCTAGTAATTCACCCAGGAGCAAGCATTTAGTGCAACAGTGGCGAGGAAACAGTAATGGATTTTTAAAGGATTTACGAAAATCTTTTAGGACAAGCGGCCAACGAGATATTTTATCCCACATGTGAAGCTCTATTTATATTCGTGCCAAGCACAATTTGTACTTTAATTCCTTCGGCAATGTAAAATTTACTTGACGTGCTTACCATGTTAATTCACATATAGTTCTCACAGCGTGATGTGGATGCATTGAGGTTGGCAGTTGGCACATGTCCCACCTGGCGCCGGGGTATGATTTTATGTTGTTAAATGCTTTTGAATGTTTGTATACACATATCTGTATGTATGTACTGTACATATGTTCATATAATGAAATGATTTATGGTTTGATCCATGCTTGTTTTGGAAACTTTGTGAGAATGTTCTACTTCAAGTCAATAAAATCTACAAATGCTAGTAAATCAGTGTTGAGTAAATCTTGTATAGAAACATCCTATCATTAGATACCTATCCACATGTAATAATCTTGTGTTGCGTGTCTTTAGAAATACATTCTTCCTTTTTTAATAAACTTAAAAAGAACATTCCACATATTTCAGTTGCAAAATAAATCCATCACTCCTCTGATCCTGGTCTGGAACAATTCGACCATGATTATCATGCAAAGCAGCTGTGAAATATGACATTGTAAACAACCATTTGGCAAACAAGTCCTCTACAGAGACTGGGATTGCATTTTGCCAGGTTGAGAAAACAAACAAAAAAAAGTACACAGCTGCTAATACTAAACATGTCAATGTATTGGACAGATTATATATATATATATATATATATATATATATATATATATATATATATATATATTAGAGAAAGCAGAGAAATTAGAGAAAGCTGCTTAGAGAAAGCAGGAATCACTTAGAAAACAACCAATGATTCATGAGTTTATGCGGTCTGGTTTAACATTTTCAGAAATGAGTTCAGACTCTCTGAAGTTGTGTATATTTTACGTGTGCCTTGACCAGTGAGTTGTAGCCAAACTGTTTACTTATACATTCTTTCACAAATTTGTGTAAAAAAGACTTATTGCTGTGTTAATTTATTGTTGGATGTGTAAAGTCAACATTGGCTTCAAACTTACAACTTCCGGCGTGTTGTGAAAGACACAAAAAGCGAGAAGTGAAAAGGCCACAAACACCAATTTAAAAGACTGATTTAAACTTCATTAAGGTTTGACTCCAAAACAAAAATGATTTAACCATAAATGTTTTTTATGCAAAACACAAACACCATTAATCCTCAAGTTTTGCTCCCAGTTCAACTCTCGCAAAGATCACGTCACGTGGAATCCCACATTTTATCTAAAAGGGTTCTAATAATAGGTTACATTACATGATTGTATGTCTGAATGGTTTAAGATTTATTAAGGACGTTGCATTAAAGCTATAGTGCTTAGTTTCTGTTTCCCCCATGAGTAATTCTAAGCAATGACAACAAAACTGTTGCCGCATCCACATGACACATGCCTTCCGTGATTGGACCACCACCCCACCCTCCTCAAGGCAGTTGCTTGTAGTCAAAATAAAAAAAAAACATGGACTCTTCCAAAGAGGTAATTATTACCAGTCTCTGAACATAGCCATAGTGAGAAATACAGAGAGAGATTTGCAGAGCTGATAGTTTTAATAAGCTTTGTATCAATTCATTTGATGATGGCTTAAATGACACAGACGTTCATTAAAAGCTTCCATTGCATGACAATTTCATTTTATGGAGGGTTAACATTAATATGAGTTCCCCCCCAGCCTGCCTATGGTCCCCCAGTGGCTAAAAATGGCGATAGGTGTGTAACCCAGTCCTGGTATCCTGCTCTGTTTTTCAGAAAACAAAAGCTCAGATGAGCCAATCAGGATCTTACCTCCCCTTTCTCTGCTTGGCCCGCCCAGAGAATTTGGCCCACCCATGAGAGAGAGACACCATGGCTTTCAAACGA
The DNA here is from genome assembly GCF_008692095.1 of Etheostoma spectabile. NCBI lineage: Eukaryota > Metazoa > Chordata > Actinopteri > Perciformes > Percidae > Etheostoma > Etheostoma spectabile. Next base: position 13,622 of record NW_022603599.1, read on the forward strand.
GCAAAGTGGCAGTTGGTCAAGACCACACCCCCAGCCTCCACCTCAAAAGCTACACTCTCAGTAATGTCACATACTAAGGAAAGCTCGTGGGACTGGCTCTAGTGGCAGTAATTCTGCATCAAGGTTAAATTTTGGGAAAGCGACTTCAAATATGGCATTAAGAGACCACTAAGGTCTATATAAAAGCATGCAAAGACCACCATGTCATGGGAACTTTAATATCAAAAGTTACGCATTAAATAACACAGTCCAAGTCGCAACATCAATAGAAGTGGCTTCCTCATATGGACCTCACAGACTAACTAGTTATGCTTGGGGGCACTTTCATCCTTGATGGCACCTGGGGTATTCTGTTGCACACTTTACATGCACTTCCATCTGACACTGCTAGTGTCACACTTTGGCCTGAGGGTTAAAGCATGCCAGGGGAGCAAGGGAGTCAGTCTCTCTGTCGCGCCTCCCTGGAATGAAGCACATGTGCATAGTGAGCATGAACTGACTGTCACAAACCCCCCCACCCCCTCCCCTCCACTCCTCCCTCCTCTCCCTAGTGCTGTAGTGCACAACCTCTGCATCAGCTCTTCTGTCACCATTTGAAGTATAGCTTTAAGTGCATTGTGGAAGTAAAATACAAAAGACAGCTGCAGGAATGCAATAAGCACTGAAGATAAATGATGGTTTAGGTTGTCTGCAAAGCATAGTCTCTAAATCTTGTTATTTATGTATCCTAAATTGATGAGCACATCTTTATGCAAAACCTAAGACAAAGCAGAGGTACAAAATGTGAAATGAAATACTATATGTGAAATATTGGGGACTCAGCTTTTGGCCAGCAATAACCTGTTGGTTGTGAAAGCTGGGTTAAGTCTACGATACAGTCATAAAATAAGAGTAACATTTCAAAGTGC
>NW_022603600.1:0-20356 GCF_008692095.1 Etheostoma spectabile
TCTAGCGCTGCCTTTCGTGTCTCATTTCGACACTACACACTCACACCTTTTCATTAAAGTGCTACCCTCGAGTCTTTCTTTCTCCGTATTACACAACCTTTTGTACTTATTCCTTTTTGCTCAAAAAACTTCATGAAACAGACAAAACACAAGTGTCATAAGTCATGTAGACGTGGACGTGGACTACTTTAAAAGTGGTGTTTACCCGTCCTATCAGCACATGGCGTGCAGTCCTTTTGGTCTGTGACACATTCAAAATGTCACTAAATGCTTTTTTAGTCATTAGGAATCTTTTGACAGTCCGGTGCAGACGTTTGGCCTGGTGCCCGATTCATTTCCCTTTCTGGTACTACATACGTTACGTAACTTTCCGGCTCTGGCGTGCTGCCAAAAGTAGTGTGCGAGCGTCCAACAACTGCACAACAACCTGAACTTGAACTCTGACATCCCGATGACGTAAAAACGACACGCGTCGCCACCTCTGGTGCAATCCCCGACGTCGATTCCAAGAGGGATCAACACACACACACACACACACACACACACACACACACACACACACACACACACACACACAAACACACACACATCTGTGACCCTAACCCTAGATTGCTGCTCAAACCTGTTTGACTATGACGCAGCCCATCATCCCTTAAACAGTAAACATAATAACACAAACCATCCGCTTCCACAACTAATGAGCAATACTATCTTAGATCACATGGTTAGGAGTACTGCAGTATTTTCCATAAATGTACATATTACGTAGGTATTAGTATGTGTAGCTCTGTGCACATGGTCTTATCATTCTTTACAGAGCATGTAGCATCTTTGAGATAAGACATGTAAATTAATTGTAGTTTTCTTTCAACTAAAATCCATAAACTGAGATTCAAGGCCAAATTCTACGGAAGACGATAAGTGCCACGTGTCAAACCTTAATCTGAGTTTGAATCTCAGAATTCAGATTTTTTTTTTTAAATCTCAGAAATCTGAATTTGTTCCCAGAACTCCAACACGTGTACACATTAATAATCTTCCATAATATTTTGTTACGTCAAAGACCAATAATTTAGTTCAATTGACAGGCTAACACAGTTAGTTTCCAAGGTATTTCCCCTAAAAATATCATATACCAAAATATATAATACACAAAATATCCATATCCAGGAATAGTTGCTCTTTTGCACAATTGGGAACAAGTCAGCAAGAGAATATTCCTCTAATATCTCCACTGGTGATGCATCACATTTACATAAATATATATATATATTTCTTAGATTAGAAAAAAAAACAGGATTAAGAACTATAGACCAATAACAGGATTAAGAAATTAGTTATTTATTTAAATCACATTTACATAAATATATACAATCTATCTAATATATATTAGATTTCATTACAAAACTACAATAGTTACTAAAAAAATGTTACATCACAAACACAAACAACAGGTCAAATAACAGTGATGATGGTCTTTATTTATGTAGCAGATTAAAATACATATGCACTTCCAGAAAAAATACAAATACAAGTAAATGTCATTTAGTGACATGAAAATGAAGTTTTTTAGAGTGAAATGTTCATAACTCCCAAATTATGTGAAATGCATGAATCAACCAGCAAAATGTGGAACTATGTTACAAAAAAAAAAAAATCACAATATAAACACAAATCCCCGATATTAAAAGTCGATTAGATATTATACAACCCAATGTCGGCTAAATTAGGATTATCACTACTGAAAGGAAACATGAAAAATACCCCACACTGTAGAAAATATAATATACATCAAACACAGAGGGCAAATAGTGAGATTCTTTTAACAACAAAACCAAACTCACTATTGATATATTATTATAGTATTATAATATATTGTAATTTTGGCGTTTGGGGAATTCCATACTGACGTCAAACAGACTAAGTCACCTAAAACCCCACAGGCTCCACTCAGAATCTAAACCATGTCTGTGGCGCCCCCAAGTGGAGCAGACCCAACAGTGCACCAACCCCCGGGAGACAAATGTCCTCTTTAGGGATTCTGTAATTCATATAAAGACAGTGATTTAGGTCATTTTAGGTCCTATGGTTGGTCTAATCACTGTGATTGACAGAACTAATGACTAGGGGGGTTGAGTTTTTACCTGCATCATTACCACCAGGATTAAAATATGGGTGGAGTTTCTCAGTGAACCTACACCCAGTAAAGGAGTAGATGAGAGCTGCAGCATCTACGTCATAAAAGGAGACCAGACCCCCTTCATAATCCACAAACACCCCCACCTTCTGAGGCCGAGTCTTCAGAGTGAGAAGGATCGGAGAGTCTGCACGAGCCTTGTACTGGTTTCCTATACCCAAGTACAGAGTCCAAAAGCCATTCATGGGGCACAGGGATAATAAGGCGAACTTCCTTTGGATTGTGTCTCTGGCCACTCCTAAAGCCCAGGTGGTCTTCCCTTTGACCTGGACTTCATAGTAAAATCTCCCTGAAGAAAAGCTTTGCTTTCCCAAGACAGCGTTAGAAGATTGTCTCTTTGGGTTGTCTGGGAGATTCAGTTTTTCATCACCACGCCGGACTTGCTTCCCGTCCTCGGACAAGATAAGGTACAGATTGGCCGTTTCGGGATCAAGAGTCACGTCCACTGGGAACCGCTGAACCCTCTTCAGCTCCACATCAGCACCCATCTTCTTCATGTCTTTACTGAGTGTGTCCTCCAGCTGAGCCAAAGCTCTCCTCACAGTCCCCTCATGTGAGGAGACAACTCTGATCCCTGTCCAGTCTTTGGTGGGCGGAGCGGGGTTCAAGGACGGGAAGCTTAGGAGGAGTTGTAGGGGGTCTTTAGTACGTGAGAGCTGCTCCAGCTCTGAGCTTCTCTTCTTCAACTCAGAGATTTCCTCTTCCAGCTCTCTGATGAAGCATTCGGTCTGTTTCTCTGTTGTTTGGTGCTTCTCTGTGATCGCGTCAATGAGCTCAGCCAGACTTCTCTCAGCAGACTTTATCAGGGAGGTGAAGACCTGCACACTGGCGGCTGTCTCGTTGGCTGCGTCCTCCTGGCTTAGCACCAATGACTGCTTGAGCTCCTGGATCTTCAGTTGTCTCTCTTGGATCATCTGCTGAACTTCAGCCTCTGTCTCCCCAGCTCAGCCTTCTTTCCTTTATACTCTTCCAACAGAGGAACAGTGAGATGAAGCTTGTGAATCGACTCAGTGCAGAACCGACACACGCAGATCTGGTCCGTCTTGCAGAACAGCTCCAGAGGTCTAGCGTGCCTCTTACACAGTCTGCTTTCCAGGTTCTCCACGGCATCAATCAGCGTATGGCTTGTCATGACTGTGACTTTCTGGTGAAGCTCCAGATGGGTCTCGCAGTAGGAGGCCAGACACACCAAGCAGGACTTCAGGGCCTTCGCTTTGGTTCCAGTGCAGACGTCACAGAGAACTTCTCCTGAGATGGCACGTGGCTCCTCAGAACTCTTCTTCTTTTGAAGTGACTGCCTGAAATGAGCAGCCATCTCAGATACAAAAGTGTTGACCCGAAGTTCTGGTCTTCTGTCAAAAACCTCTTTACACATGGGACACTGTCTCTGGACATTGACATTAAAGTGGTCTGTGATGCAGTCCTTGCAGAAGTTGTGTCCACATGGTATGGTGACCGGATCGGTGAACACGTCCAGACAGATGGAGCACAGGAAGTGGTCTTCAGAGAGGAGACTGCCGGCTGTCGCCATGTCTAAGAAAAAAAAATCAAAGTAGGAAATAACTTGGAAGTTATCTTAATTTTAATATGTAGATCAAGCAAGCGTTTTGCAAGGATTTTAAGGTGTCTTTCCTGAAAAACCCTATTATAGGTTTGGGATTCGTCCATCTTTTGTGTGTGTTTTTAAGTTTTTAGTGTACGTAATAGATGTATAAAGTACACACTCCTGTTTGAAATACCTCGATCGGTGATGCCACTGATTGACAAAGCCAGCCCAGCTTGCTAAGACCTTGTAACATTCAGGAGTGGTTCTGCTGCAGGGTTTGCCATGTCAGCAGTGCGGTGGTCTCTTGTTCCTTGAGGGGGATGAGAGATCTACGCACTAGTCTGTACGAGTCTACGCACTAAACCTAGCCAAAGTAAATGTTCTATTTCCTATCATGTACAAGCACCACACGGCCAGTACATGGAATATGCCAGGGGTTTACAACAGGCTGTCTCAAAAGTAGGAAAAGTATAAATGTTGGAAGGTAAGCAAGTACAATGATCAGGTGTACTCACTTGTTGTACTCGAGGCTCTGTTGTACTGTCCACCTGAAGAGAGAGAGAGAGACTTGTCCAGACTGCAGCCGTGCTTTCTGTTGCCCTGAGATTTCTTAGTTTCAGTTTCTTTTACCATGAATCATGTGACTGTGAAACACCCCTCCAGCTTTCCCACTCTTGGTTGTTGCTCTCCATAAAAACTAATGCAAATTAGTATTCAAACTGGCAAAAATACATTTATGAGAGGCTGTTTAACCTGCAAACTGACGGATGAGTCCAACCTGTGTAGATTTAACATGTTCAGAACAGAAGAACTTACAAAACACTTCCCTTAGAGAGGATTTCTAGGTCTGCCATGCCCTCTGGTGGCCATGTTGGAAAGGTTCAGCTGATCAATAATAGTAGCCATGCAGACATAACACTCTAAGAAACTTCTGTTTATTAACAGTTTGAATATGTCTGTTTTCTTACAGAAGTTGTCCATAGAAAGTGATTCACAGTTGTGTTTGTGTTTATTTATATGTCAGAGTGCATTATGGGTAATTTATCTGTTTCCCCAGTGGATGAGGGAGCGTCAAAAGCCTCAAAAAGCTTCAAAAGTGGACCAAAAAGCGTTGAAAATGTGGTGTAAAAAACGCCAAAAAGTAAATAAGAAGCGTTGAAACAAGCGTCAAAATTACTTTGTCCGAGAGAATGTGAAATAACATTTGAAATGACAGAAAATGTTCTGAGTTTTTACTTCAATTTGTTGTTTTTAATTACCGTTAATGAGCTATCCGAACTTTTTTTCTGTTATTTTACGGATTCATTTCTTACAGTGTGTCACAACAAGATTTCCTGATTTTTTCTAGGTTAAATAATTCGTTCTTCACAAAGTGGGTAAAAATCCCAATTTGTCTTCCGTGTACATTATGTACAATCTTTTTAAATAGTGGCTTTTGGTGATTCTCTAAAGACAACTTTAATAAGTAGACTATGAATAAGACAGGGCTGTAGTACTCGAGTCCGGAATCAAGACCGTTTTTCTATGGTCTCGGACTTGTCTCGGACTCGCTAGTATTTGGACTCGGACTTGTCTCGGTCTTGGCCACTGGTCTTGCCAAATATGTCTTCTGGTCTGGACCGAGTCCAGGTGTCTTTATTATGTTGATAATAATATTGGAGGGAAAGTGAAACCCAAAATGATTGTCTTGATACTGTCATGCCTAAGACCTGTTTTTCTGTCCTGGACTACGTCTTGACTCGGACTCGGTCTTGTCTTGGACTCGAAGCTCTTTGGACTCGGTCTTGACTTGGACTCGACTAGTCCTGGTCTTTGACTCGTCTTGGACTCGACTTGACTCAGACTCAAACCTCTTTGGACTCGGTCTTGACTTGGACTTGACTAGTCCTGGTATTTGACTTGTCTTGGTCTTGACTTGACTCAGACTAGAACCTATTTGGACTCGGTCTTGTCTTGGACTCAAACCTCTTTGGACTCGGTCTTGACTTGGACTCAAACCTCTTTGGACTCGGTCTTGACTTGGACTCGACTAGTCCTGGTATTTGACTTGTCTTGGACTCGACTTGACTCAGACTCGAACCTCTTTGGACTCGGTCTTGTCTTGGACTCAAACCTCTCTGGACTCGGTCTTGACTTGGACTCGGCTAGGTCCTCTAGGTTTTAATTTCTTGGTCCAATAATGTCCAAGAACTGGGAATATTACTTTATTTAGACCTATGTATTACCTTTTACAGTAGCTCCTTATAATAACTGGTAATACATCCGTTGTAGAAAAAGTTGTTTATTCTGTTTCAAGATTTCGAGTAACGGCAAAACCTTGTCTGGTCTTAAAGGTCCCATTCCACAACATGTTTTCACGCTTTACTTTTCTATAACAAAAACTGAATCATGTGTTATCCATTAGCACACAGACGGGGAGCGTAAATCACATGAGATTTTCAGATGAACAGAACTGTATCATCTGCATAGCTGTTGATTTTAACGTGATGTTGTCAGATGATACGATCACAGGGAAGCATGTATTTACAAAACCAGAGGGACGGATCGCTCTATCCCAAGGAGATATATATAAATGGCATGTAATGTGTATTTAATCCTTGTGTTGTCTTCCCGTTAACCATGAGCTTGTCCTTCCAGGTCAACATTGAAAATGAACTTTTTTTTGGTGTGCTTTTCCGATATTTTTGTCACTTTAAAAAAAAAACTGAGCTGGTTTAACAACAGATTTTACACTTATTCTTGGGATTCATGGTCAACAAGCCTCATTTATGTCAAATTATACACAAGTTTTTAGTTAAAAAGGCAGAAATTATGAATTATTTTGACAAGATTTCAATGTAATGTATATCTGAAGCATAAAAATACCAGTAGAGATGAGAAAATGTAAAAAAATCAGAGTTCTGAAATTTTATTTTAGGTAAGAATTAGGTAAACATATTCTTTTGCTTGACACTATTTAAAAAGACAAAAAAAACTTTTCACTGTTGTAAGTTTTTCACTGGTACTTTTTACTCCACTACATTCATCTGACAGCTTTAGTTACTTTACACATTAAGATCCCTGCACTCATGCAGTTTATAAAATACCAGGTTTTATTATAATTAGACTATCCATAACAATATAAAGTCCAGCTGAAATGATTGGACCATTAAACACTTGGTTGACAGAACTGTTTCCAGTTTCTAAAATGTGAGGATACTTTTACTTTTAATATTTTAGGTACATTTTCCTGATGATACTTACATATATTTATTTAACCCTCGCGTTGTCTTCCCGTTGACCTGCAACGTTGCTTTTTTCTGGGTGGAAATTTCAACAGTTTGTTCTTCTTTTTCTACACTTTTCTCAACATTTTTGTCTATTTTATTCCAATTTTTTGTCACTTTTTTGACTTTTTTTAATCACGTTGTAGTCAATTTTTCAACAATTTCTCTGTTGCTTTTTCCAATGTTTTTGACGTTTTTTGTTACGTTTTCCGTTTTTTTGGGTCACTGTTTCAGCGTTTGAAAATATTTTTTCTATATAAGTATAATATATTATATAATAAGTTATATAAGTATATAATAAGTTTTTTTTTATTTTTTTTTGTAGATTTTTTCCAACATTTGTCGCTTTTTTCTACGTATTGTTACCAGGGGAAGACCCAGGACTAGGTGGAGGGGGTCCAGCTGGGAGGAGGCCCTGGGGTAGACCCAGGACTAGGTGGAGGGGGTCCAGCTGGGAGGAGGCCTTGGGGTAGACCCAGGACTAGGTGGAGAGGGTCCAGCTGGGAGGAGGCCTCGGGGAAGACCCAGGACTAGGTGGAGGGATTATATCTCCAACCTGGCCTGGCAACACCTCGGGACCCCCCAGTTGGAGCTGGTTGATGTGGCTCGGAAAAGGGAAGTTTTGGGGTCCCCTGCTGGAGCTGCTGCCCCCAAGACCCGATACCGGATAAGCGGATGAAGATGGATGGATGGATGGATCTTTCCTCGACCTCATGATGTTTTACATCGAGATCAGAGAAAAAGGTTTCGAAGTAGACCTAATTTCTTTTTCACCACTGGACGGCAGCCCTGACCTGCACCTGCTTCGTGTCACGTGGCTCAGACGTGATCCACAGACCTCAGCCTCTGCTGTCAGGCCGCACCAAGGAGAACCTTCTGGAGGGGTCTGGGATGAACCACCTCTCCCACAGATCCGAGTGAACAGCGGGGTAATTCCAGGGTTTAAATGGACCATTCCAGTGCAGCAGGTGCGCCTCCTGTAGGACGCTCTCTGGATAGCGGGCATCTGGACTCCAGCCTGGACACACAGGAACGCGGTTAATGTTAACCACCATTATTACTATTATGTAATCTATTATAAGTCACTAGTTTTATTCCATTTTATACGATTAGCTTCCAATTAGCACAGCAATGATGCGTGTAGTAAGTACAAAAGAAATTCTTCTGTGTGGTACCAGAGATGTGGATCTTACCCAGGTGTCTGACGTGCCACATCGGGTCCAGTGTTGTGTATTTGTCATGAAACACTATCAGCATGGGGGGGGCCGCCACGCCTCCAGCCATGGCACTACTGTATATGTTCTGCCTGGTGGGGGGGGGGGGAGAAAGAAGAGGGTTTGTGGGGAATGCAGTTCAGCCAACTTAAATAACACAGTCTAAATAATGTAACAATATAACAATAACTGCTTCATTTTAAATGCAAAAAAATCTAAGAAAGTGTTGGAATCTTTTGGCATAATTGTCTTTTGGGTGTGGTTGGGATCATGTCACAAACAAAGTGGATATCCACACAATCTGCAGTACTAATACTCATGATTGCAAGCTTTACGCAGGTTATACTGTACTTTGAAAAGTAATTTGAAACAAAATGCTACAGAGACTAAGTCCAATTAAGCTAAACCTGGAGTGGCATACTCTTAAATGGCTTCAAATGTGACGGTCTGGTCTTAAAGGTCCCACTCCACAACATGTTTTCATGCTTTACTTTTCTTTTTTTAGTTAGTTAGTTAGTTAGTAAAAAAATGAATCATGTATTATCTATTAGCACACAGACGGGGAGCGTAAATCACATGAGATTTTCGGATGAACAAAACTGTATCATCTGCATAGCTGTTGATTTTAACGTGATGTTGTCAGATGATCACCGGCATCTTCTGCTTCTTCCATTCGCTGACATTTCATTTTAAAAACAAAAATCTAAGAAAGGGTTCAGCATACTTGTCTTTAATTTTCTTTTTGGGTGTGGTTGGGATCATGTCACCAACGGGCACACAACTGAACCTAAGTGTATATCCACACAATCTGCAGTACTAATACTCAGGATTACGAGCTTAACACAGGTTCTACTGTACTTTGAAAAGTAATTTTATACAAAATGCTACAGAAACATTTGAAGCCATTTAAGAGATCGCCTCTCCAGGTTTAGCTTAATTATACTAATACTTCCTGTTACCTAGGTTAAACCTGTTACCTTGGTTCCACCTGGCTGTTGATTCGACATAATGGCGATTGTTAAACGTCCTTGCTCGTTAAGACAATGTATTAATAGTGGGTTTATTGTTATTATTTACTACACTGTAAAAAAAAAAAAAAAAACTGTGAAAAAACGGTAATATTCCGGCAGCTGGGGCGCCAAAAAATTACCGTAAGATAACGGTAAAACCTTGTCTGGTCTTAAAGGTCCCATTCCAGAACATGTTTTCACGCTTTACTTTTCTATAACAAAAACTGAATCATGTGTTATCCATTAGCACACAGACGGGGAGCTTAAATCACATGAGATTTTCAGATGAACAGAACTGTATCATCTGCATAGCTGTTGATTCTAACGTGATGTTGTCAGATGATACGATCACAGGGAAGCATGTATTTACAAAACCAGAGGGATGGGATCGCTCTATCCCAAGGAGATATGAAAATGGCATGTAAATTGTATTTAACCCTTGTGTTGTCTTCCCGTTAACCATGAACTTCCAGCTCAACATTGAAAATTAACTTTTTTTTGTGTGTTTTTCCGATGTTTTTGTCACTTTTTCCAGCTTCGGGCGCTTTTAAAATAAAAACCTGAGCTGGTTTAATAACAGATTTTACACTTATTCTTGGGATTCATGGTCAACAAACCTCATTTATGTCAAATTATACACAAGTTTTTAGTTAAAAAGGCAGAAATTATGAATTATTTTGACTAATAGTTAGGATCAGAGGATGTTGAGATGGGTAGATGTCAAAGTTTAGCCCAGATACTGTTTTTAAAAAGAATTCAAATGCTATAAGATTAAATAAAACACCCAAAAATTCAATGAAAGTCATCATTAATGCCACCTGAAGAACGTTGTATGGAATCATCCATGTTATTTTTGGGCAATTTGGTTGAAAGGAATCCATATTTCCGATATAAAAGACCTAGAAACGGGTCAATTTGACCCGAGGACACCACAAGGGTTAGGGAAACATTTGTTTTCTTTGCCAATCAAATTACTGTACTTCTTCTGTCCTTATTTGGACGTGCAAAATGCAACGTTTCAAGTCCCCGTCCACACCTGAAGTTCTCCTCCATCCACTTCTCCAGCTGTTTGGTGATCTTCTGCTTCTTCCATTCGCCGACATCTGCCACAAACACTCCCGGGTTGAATGAGCAGTCTCGTGGGTTGATGCCCAGGTCTCTGATGGTCTCCTTCCTATAGTCCAGGAAGCCCATGTAGGTTGTCTAGGGGAGTGATTCCCATAGTGGGGGTCGGGACCAGAGACGGGGGGGTAGCGAGTTGATTTCCAGAAATAAAATAAAAATTTAAAAACGATTAGAAATAGCACATGTTAGCCATGATTTTAACACAAGATAAAACTAGTGGCTAAATCTAAAATAAAACCAAGCTAATAAATAAAAAGGAAACAGCTCTTTTGATTTGTAACAATCATGTGACCTCCGAGCTGGAGGACGCATCGGTTTGGACTGTCCAGCGACCGAACCTTGAAGACAGCCTTTAGTTCTAAGATCTGGCTGAGTTTTGGATTTCAGTTGAGAGGGAAGACCACGGCTATCCAGGGGAGCTTTGGATGGGATGAAAAGACGAAAAAAGAAGACTTTCTCGGCACTGGTGTACCTTAAAAATAAATCCAGATCGCGATTGAATGTGGAGGACGATCTCCGAGTAGCTGGTCTCCAACATTAAACCAGGACTGGACTCTGTCCTCCAAACATCCTGCACATCCATCTCATTAGGTTAAGTTCAAATTAAAGTAACGAGTAAATGACTGTAGAGTAATGTCATGGCTGTTGTTATTTTGTGTTGTCAATATGCTCGTGTTTGGCTACGTCTATAGTGCGTGCGCGGTTACTTTGGGGGTGGTGGGCTGAAAGTTTTGGGAACCCCTGGTCTAGGGGATGAGCTCAGAGCAAAGCGGGCCATGTTTCAATAACCAAAGCATCTTTCAAAGGACTTCATAAACAGAGGAATCAATTCCTCTAAAGGTATAAAGTGAATACCCTTTGGTTGGGAGTCATAGCATGAATTCATGTAAATTCCCATCCAAGTCGAGCAAGTTAACACACAAGGCGGTAGGGTAAAATACGTAAAAGTCCACCTGCATGCCGATGCTGCGCACCATCTCGTGGGTGGAGGGCAGGTCGCAGTCGGTGGAGAAGGCCGCAGCGTGGCCCGGCTTCAGTTTGACGTTAAACAGGTCCCCGATGTCGCCTGAAACGCATCAAAAAAACCCCGGAAATTATCCAAAATATACTGTACAGTACACACACCCTACACCTGTTACAGCACTACTGGACTCTGCATGGAGTACAGCTCGATTGTTGGACGTCTGGCTAAAGCGACAAGAAATATGTACGGTGCAACACTGATGCCATGCGCTCTGAGGTCAGTGGAACTGTAGTTTTAATAAAAATCATAATTTCAGGCCGCCCCAAAAAACATATGGGACACAGGAAGGGTTGTTTTCAACAAGTATCTTCTAACATCTACATATAATGGGTTTAGAAAGACTTTTTAACTGATATTTAAAGTGCAATGTATGTATATATAAATACAACTTTTTGAACATCACCTCTCAAAATGTCTTTAATATCTTTTATTTCTTTATGTTTTCTTAGCTCTCAGCTATTTCTTTTGCTGCTGTAACAGTTAAACGTTTAAAGTCTAAATGCTTATGTCATAATGTTTAGCTGTGAATCTCAAAAGGACAAATACTTGGCAGAAGATACTACTATTACATGTATAATATCACATAATATCGCTATGGTGACCTGTTGTTGTTGTTGTTTGTTTGTATTGTCCCATGTGCAGAACCCCCCCCCCCCCCCCCCAAAGCATGATGCTACCCCCCCCCCCCCCCCCATGCTCCACAGTAGGGATGGTGGTCTTGGGGTGGTCCTCATCCTTCTTCTTCCTCCAAACACGGTTAGTGGAATCAGGACCAAAAAGTTCTGTTCTGGTCTCATCAGACCACATGACGTCCTCCCATGACGTCCTCTGGATCCTCCAGATGGTCGTTGGCAGACTTAAGACACCAGGTCTTGACATGGTCTGGTTTAAGCAGGGGAACCTTCCGGGTCATGCATGATTTCAAACCATGACGTCTTAGTGTATCACCAACAGTAACTTTGGAAACGGTGGTCCCAGGTCTTTCCAGGTCCTGGACCAGATCCTCCCGTGTAGTTCTGGTCTGGTCTCTCACCTTTCTTAGGATCATGGAGACCCCCCGAGGTGAGATCCTGCATGGAGCCCCAGTCCGAGGGAGACTGACAGTCATGTTTAGCTTCTTCCATTTTCTAATGATGTCTCCAACAGTGGACCTGTCTTCACCAAGCTGCTTGGACATGTCCCCGTAGTCCTGTCCAGCCTCGTGGAGGGGGACAGTTTAGTCTCTAGTGTCTTTGGACAGCTCTCTGGTCTTGGCCATGTTGGTAGTTGGATTCTTTCTGATTGGATGGGGGGACAGGTGTCTTTATGCAGCTAACGTCCTCCAACAGGTGCATCTAATTTAGATAATAAATGGAGGTGGGGGGGGACATTATGACGACAGACTAACAGGTCTTTGAGGGACATTATGAAGACAGACTAACAGGTCTTTGAGGGACATTATGAAGACAGACTAACAGGTCTTTGAGGGACATTATGAAGACAGACTAACAGGTCTTTGAGGGACATTATGACGACAGACTAACAGGTCTTTGAGGGACATTATGAAGACAGACTAACAGGTCTTTGAGGGACATTATGACGACAGACTAACAGGTCTTTGAGGGACATTATGAAGACAGACTAACAGGTCTTTGAGGGACATTATGAAGACAGACTAACAGGTCTTTGAGGGACATTATGAAGACAGACTAACAGGTCTTTGAGGGACATTATGAAGACAGACTAACAGGTCTTTGAGGGACATTATGAAGACAGACTAACAGGTCTTTGAGGGACATTATGAAGACAGACTAACAGGTCTTTGAGGGACATTATGAAGACAGACTAACAGGTCTTTGAGGGACATTATGAAGACAGACTAACAGGTCTTTGAGGGACATTATGAAGACAGACTAACAGGTCTTTGAGGGACATTATGAAGACAGACTAACAGGTCTTTGAGGGACATTATGAAGACAGACTAACAGGTCTTTGAGGGACAGAATTCTAGCTGATAGACAGGTGTTCAAATACTTATTTACAGCTGTATCATACAAATAAATAGTTAATAAATCCTACATTGTGATTTCAGGATGTTTTTTTAGATTATGTCTCTTCCAGTGGACATGTATCTCCCACAGTGGACATGCATCTACGAGGACAATTTCAGACCCTCCATGATCTCTAAGTGGGAGAACTTGCAAAATAGCAGGGTGTCAAATACTTATTATACTCACTGTATAGGTCAACCTTAAAAACTTCTTTAACCCTCGTGTTGTCCTTGGGTCTCTGACCCGTTTCTAAGTGTTTTATACCAGAAATATGGATTTCTTTCAACCGAGATGCCCAAAACTAACATGGATGATTCCATACAACATTACTTTCATTGAATTTTTGGGGGTTTTATTTAGTCTTTTAGCATTTTAATGATTTTGTTTAACGGTTTCCAAACAGTATCGGGACTAAACTTTGACGTCTACCCGTCTGCGATCCACTCAACATCCTCAGATCTTAACTACTAGTCAAAATAACTCATCATTTCTGCCTTTTTGACTAAAAACGGATGAATAATTTGTTCTAAATGAGGTTTGTTGACCCTGAATTCCAAGAATAAGAATAAAAAAAACCTAATATTAAACCAGCTCAGTTTTTTTTTTTTTTTAAACCCAAGAGCTGGAAAAAAAAGTGACGAATAAATCAGAAAAAGCAACAAAAACATCGGAAAAGTCCCCCAAAAAATATTCATTTGCAATTTTGACCGGGAAGGACAAGTTCGTGGTTAACGGGAAGACGCCACAAGGGTTATTTTAAGGATACCTAGCATGAAGTATTTTACCCATGGATTCAGTACATACAGTACACACCCTGCACAATGACATCATCGTCTAAGTATATCACCCTCCTGTGGCGGATGTCGAGCAGAGGAAGGTAAAAACGCACAAAGTTGAGCTGCAACACACAAGCACAGTTATTATTACACCTCTTTTGGGTCTGTTTCACATGTCAAACAAATTGTAAACACCTTTGGGAATGTGAATTTGTATAGATTTGTATTTACCGTAAATACCATAGAAAATTTGTATTTACCGTAAATACCATAATAGATTTGTATTTACCGTAAATACCATAGAAAATTTGTATTTACCGTAAATACCATATAGATTTGTATTTACCGTAAATACCATATAGATTTGTATTTACCGTAAATACCATAATAGATTTGTATTTACCGTAAATACCATAATAGATTTGTATTTACCGTAAATACCATAATAAATTTGTGTTTACCGTAAATACTATAGTAAATTTGTGTTTACCGTAAATACCATATAGATGTGTATTTACCATAAGTACCATAATAGATTGTATTTACCGTAATACCATAATAGATTTGTATTTACCGTAAATACCATAGTAGATTTGTATTTACCGTAAATACCATATAGATTTGTATTTACCGTAAATACCATAGAAAATTTGTATTTACCGTAAATACCATAATAGATTTGTATTTACCGTAAATACCATAATAGATTTGTATTTACCGTAAATACCATAGAAAATTTGTATTTACCGTAAATACCATAATAGATTTGTATTTACCGTAAATACCATAATAGATTTGTATTTACCGTAAATACCATATAGATTTGTATTTACCGTAAATACCATAGAAAATTTGTATTTACCGTAAATACCATAATAGATTTGTATTTACCGTAAATACCATAATAGATTGTATTTACCGTAAATACCATAATAAATTTGTGTTTACCGTAAATACCATAGTAAATTTGTGTTTACCGTAATACCATATAGATGTGTATTTACCATAAGTACCATAATAGATTTGTATTTACCGTAAATACCATAATAGATTTGTATTTACCGTAAATACCATAATAGATTTGTATTTACCGTAAATACCATAATAGATTTGTATTTACCGTAAATACCATAGTAAATTTGTGTTTACCGTAAATACCATATAGATGTGTATTTACCGTAAATACCATAATAGATTTGTATTTACCGTAAATACCATATAGATTTGTATTTACCGTAAATACCATAGTAAATTTGTGTTTACCGTAAAGACCATATAGATTTGTATTTACCGTAAATACCATAGTAAATATGTGTTTACCGTAAATACCATATAGATTTGTATTTACCGTAAATACCATAATAGATTTGTATTTACCGTAAATACCATATAGATTTGTATTTACCGTAAATACCATAATAGATTTGTATTTACCGTAAATACCATAGAAAATTTGTATTTACGGTAAATACCATAATAGATTTGTATTTACCGTAAATACCATAATAGATTTGTATTTACCGTGAATACCATAGTAAATTTGTGTTTACCGTAAAGACCATATAGATTTGTATTTACCGTAAATACCATAGTAATATGTGTTTACCGTAAATACCATATAGATTTGTATTTACCGTAAATACCATAATAGATTTGTATTTACCGTAAATACCATAGTAAATTTGTGTTTACCGTAAATACCATATAGATGTGTATTTACCGTAAATACCATAATAGATTTGTATTTACCGTAAATACCATATAGATTTTGTATTTACCGTAAATACCATAGTAATTTGTGTTTACCGTAAAGACCATATAGATTTGTATTTACCGTAAATACCATATAAATATGTGTTTACCGTAAATACCATATAGATTTGTATTTACCGTAAATACCATAATGATTTGTATTTACCGTAAATACCATAGTAATTTGTGTTTACCGTAAATACCATATAGATGTGTATTTACCGTAAATACCATAATAGATTGTATTTACCGTAAATACCATATAGATTTGTATTTACCGTAAATACCAGTAAAGATTTGTGTTTACCGTAAAGACCATATAGATTTGTATTTACCGTAAATACCATAGTAATATGTGTTTACCGTAAATACCATATAGATTTGTATTTACCGTAATACCATAATAGATTTGTATTTACCGTAAATACCATATAGATTTGTATTTACCGTAATACCATAATAGATTTGTATTTACCGTAAATACCATAGAAAATTTGTATTACGGTAAATACCATAATAGATTTGTATTACCGTAAATACCATAATAGATTTGTATTTACCGTAAATACCATAGTAAATATGTGTTTACCGTAAATACCATATAGATTTGTATTTACCGTAAATACCATAATAGATTTGTATTTACCGTAAATACCATAGTAAATTTGTGTTTACCGTAAATACCATATAGATGTGTATTTACCGTAAATACCATAATAGATTTGTATTTACCGTAAATACCATATAGATTTGTATTTACCGTAAATACCATAGTAAATTTGTGTTTACCGTAAAGACCATATAGATTTGTATTTACCGTAAATACCATAGTAAATATGTGTTTACCGTAAATACCATATAGATTTGTATTTACCGTAAATACCATAATAGATTTGTATTTACCGTAAATACCATAGTAAATTTGTGTTTACCGTAAATACCATATAGATGTGTATTTACCGTAAATACCATAATAGATTTGTATTTACCGTAAATACCATATAGATTTGTATTTACCGTAAATACCATAGTAAATTTGTGTTTACCGTAAAGACCATATAGATTTGTATTTACCGTAAATACCATAGTAAATATGTGTTTACCGTAAATACCATATAGATTTGTATTTACCGTAAATACCATAATAGATTTGTATTTACCGTAAATACCATATAGATTTGTATTTACCGTAAATACCATAATAGATTTGTATTTACCGTAAATACCATAGAAAATTTGTATTTACGGTAAATACCATAATAGATTTGTATTTACCGTAAATACCATAATAGATTTGTATTTACCGTAAATACCATAGTAAATATGTGTTTACCGTAAATACCATATAGATTTGTATTTACCGTAAATACCATAATAGATTTGTATTTACCGTAAATACCATATAATTTGTGTTTACCGTAAATACCATATAGATTTGTATTTACCGTAAATACCATAATAGATTTGTATTTACCGTAAATACCATATAGATTTGTATTTACCGTAATACCATAGTAAATTTGTGTTTACCGTAAATACCATATAGATTTGTATTTACCGTAATACCATAGTAAATATGTGTTTACCGTAAATACCATATAGATTTGTATTTACCGTAAATACCATATATAGATTTGTATTTACCGTAAATACCATAGTAAATTTGTATTTACCGTAAATACCATATAGATTGTATTTACCGTAAATACCATAATAGATTTGTATTACCGTAAATACCATATAGATTTGTATTTACCGTAAATACCATAGTAAATTTGTGTTTACCGTAAAGACCATATAGATTTGTATTTACCGTAAATACCATAGTAAATATGTGTTACCGTAAATACCATATAGATTTGTATTTACCGTAAATACCATAATAGATTTGTATTTACCGTAAATACCATATAGATTTGTATTTACCGTAAATACCATAATAGATTTGTATTTACCGTAAATACCATAGAAAATTTGTATTTACGGTAAATACCATAATAGATTTGTATTTACCGTAAATACCATAATAGATTTGTATTTACCGTGAATACCATAGTAAATTTGTGTTTACCGTAAAGACCATATAGATTTGTATTTACCGTAAATACCATAGTAAATATGTGTTTACCGTAAATACCATATAGATTTGTATTTACCGTAAATACCATAATAGATTTGCATTTACCGTAAATACCATATAGATTTGTATTTACCGTAAATACCATAATAGATTTGTATTTACCGTGAATACCATAGTAAATTTGTGTTTACCGTAAATACCATATAGATGTGTATTTACCGTAAATACCATAATAGATTTGTATTTACCGTAAATACCATATAGATTTGTATTTACCGTAAATACCATAGAAAATTTGTATTTACCGTAAATACCATAATAGATTTGTATTTACCGTAAATACCATAATAGATTTGTATTTACCGTAAATACCATAATAGATTTGTATTTACCGTAAATACCATAATAGATTTGTATTTACCGTAAATACCATAGTAAATTTGTGTTTACCGTAAATACCATATAGATGTGTATTTACCGTAAATACCATAATAGATTTGTATTTACCGTAAATACCATATAGATTTGTATTTACCGTAAATACCATAGAAAATTTGTATTTACCGTAAATACCATAATAGATTTGTATTTACCGTAAATACCATAATAGATTTGTATTTACCGTAAATACCATAATAAATTTGTGTTTACCGTAAATACCATAGTAAATTTGTGTTTACCGTAAAGACCATATAGATTTGTATTTACCGTAAATACCATAGTAATATGTGTTTACCGTAAATACCATATAGATTTGTATTTACCGTAAATACCATAATAGATTTGTATTTACCGTAAATACCATATAGATTTGTATTTACCGTAAATACCATAATAGATTTGTATTTACCGTAAATACCATAATAAATTGTGTTTACCGTAAATACCATAGTAAATTGTGTTTACCGTAAATACCATAATAGATTTGTATTTACCGTAAATACCATAGTAAATTTGTATTTACCGTAAAGACCATATAGATTTTTATTTACCGTAAATACCATAATAGATTTGTATTTACCGTAAATACCATATAGATTTGTATTTACCGTAAATACCATAGAAAATTTGTATTTACTGTAAATACCATAATAGATTTGTATTTACCGTAAATACCATAATAGATTTGTATTTACCGTAAATACCATAGAAAATTTGTATTTACCGTAAATACCATAATAAATTTGTGTTTACCGTAAATACTATAGTAAATTTGTGTTTACCGTAAATACCATATAGATGTGTATTTACCATAAGTACCATAATAGATTTGTATTTACCGTAAATACCATAGAAAATTTGTATTTACCGTAAATACCATAATAGATTTGTATTTACCGTAAATACCATAATAGATTTGTATTTACCGTAAATACCATAATAGATTTGTATTTACCGTAAATACCATAATAAATTTGTGTTTACCGTAAATACTATAGTAAATTGTGTTTACCGTAAATACCATATAGATGTGTATTTACCATAAGTACCATAATAGATTTGTATTTACCGTAAATACCATAATAGATTTGTATTTACCGTAAATACCATAGTAAATTTGTATTTACCGTAAAGACCTATAGATTTTTATTTACCGTAAATAACATAATAGATTTGTATTTACCGTAAATACCATATAGATTTGTATTTACCGTAAATACCATAGTAAATTTGTGTTTACCGTAAATACCATAGTTAATTTGTATTTACCGTAAATACCATATAGATTTGTATTTACCGTAAATACCATGATAGATTTGTATTTACCGTAATTACCATAATAAATGGAATTAAACTGTAGTCTATTGGTATTTCCTGATACCAATTAGGCTATCCATTTCATAGTATTCAGTTACAAAAACCCACTAAGGACTAAGAGCACATTTTAGATAGCTTCTTAAATTCTCCTTTTAAGGGTATTTGCATATAACCTGATCCCCATGTATTACACATATATTTCACTGACATCCAAAATTGTTCCAGAGTAATGTGTAAAGAGGTAATTTGGCCCTTAAGTGGAAATAGTTTTCAAATCTCTTGGGGAAAACATAGCCACGCTCAATCGTTTGGGTTCATTGACATGAGTTTTGAAAAGTATTGGGTTTACAAAAGTAATAGTAACATATGAGATAGTAAATAAATGTCTCGTCAAGCCTCGCTTGGACATGCCGGTGCATCTTTTGTCCTAAGAAGGCTGAAAAGAAGTCTAGACCCCAAGTATAAGACAAACCAGTACAGTATTTCCATCTTATATTCGGACCAATACGGTATAAAGTGCGTATGGATACGTAAGCAAACTCACTGGATGCAACAGGTCCGGGTCGAGGTGACGCGGG
>NW_022603601.1:0-52500 GCF_008692095.1 Etheostoma spectabile
TTTTATAAAGAAATATATAAATATAGTGTGTATGTCTGTCTGTTCTCTGTCTGGTGTGAGTGTGTGTGTGTGTGTGTGTGTGTGGGTGTGTGTGTGTGTGTGTATATATATTTGTGTTTATATATATATATATATATATAACAGGGGAAGAGTGATGCGATCACTGCTGTGAAGCTGCTCAGCTGTTTTGATGATCTTGTTGCCGTGGGAACAGCCTCAGGTCGAGTTGCAGTCTTCCAGCTGGTTTCTCCACTTCCTGGTCGAAACAAGCAGGTGAGAAGAAAGCTGAATCCCATTTCTCCATCTTACCCCTACCCCTTACCCCTAGGCCCTAGCCCTTGGCCCTTGAAACCAAGGGGTAAGGGGTAGGGGTGAAAACATCCCCCTATGAAATGGGACACCACTTGGTGACATCACCATGCAGTATTGATCACAAACCTCCAAGATGGCGTCTCTGTCTGTTGACTGCGTGGGTTTGGACAGTGTCATTTGCATTTCAGTTATCACCGTTGTGAATGTCATTGATGTTCAGAAAACATTTTGTTAACAAATATCTGTCTTTATTGGTGATAAATTAAACATAACAGGCAAAAACATACCCCCCCCCCACATATCATCAGTGTCCCGAATCACAACCAACAACAATATACAAGTGCATGAACAATGAACAGGAATTAATTCCAAATGATTACAATAATACAGAACCAATGCATTAATGAATGGGTACAACATGAACACAGGATTTAAGACACTTCTGCTCGTTTTCAGCCCCAAACTGGACCAGCTGCTGTGTCCTCCTGGACCCTGTGTGAGACAGGGCGGTATATGTAAAGCAGGTAGCGGTGTATCATAGACCGTTAATATTAAAATATATATATACACAGTCTATGCGATGTGTACAGTCCATTCAAGGCAGAGAAATGTGGGACTGTTGTGCAAATCAACGTTAACGTTAGCGATTTGCATTAGCGCAAGCTAGCAATTTAAAAAAAGTTTCAGTTAGGAACATGGTTGCAGTATATATGTACAGGACTGCGTAGACCACAAAACAAGACTGTCGTAACTTTTATATCAATTATTTAAGCTCAACATACTTCCATTTCTGGGTCTCTGGTCGATGGGCAGCCATTGTTGCTGCTGTACAATAGCCCTCGTTTACATCCTCACTTGGTTTTGAAGGCTATACAGCCCTCGGTCTTACCCCTACCCCTCGGTCGAAATAGATATTGGGACACCACTAGGTCTACCTGTCTGTCTCTCTGTGTAGTTGAGGCGTCTGGACGTGGTGGGCCTCCATAAAGGGATAGGGTTAACCTGTCTGTCTCTCTACCTGTCTCTCTCTGTGTAGTTGAGGCGTCTGGACGTGGTGGGCCTCCATAAAGGGTTAGGGTTAACCTGTCTGTCTCTCTACCTGTCTCTCTCTGTGTAGTTGAGGCGTCTGGACGTGGTGGGCCTCCATAAAGGGTTAGGGTTAACCTGTCTGTCTCTCTACCTGTCTCTCTCTGTGTAGTTGAGGCGTCTGGACGTGGTGGGCCTCCATAAAGGCTCCGTGACGGCGTTGGCGTGGAGCGCCAACGGGACAAAGCTCTTCTCTGGAGACGATAAAGGACGAGTGGTGTTCTCCTCCCTCGACCTGGACCAGGTAGGACCAGGATCCCCGGATAACTAATACTAGTCTGGACCTGGACCAGGTAGGACCAGAATCCCCGGATAACTGATACTAGTCTGGACCTGGACCAGGTAGAACCAGATCTGCAGATAACTGATACTAGTCTGGACCTGGACCAGGTAGAACCAGAACCCCCAGATAACTGATACTAGTCTGGACCTGGACCAAGTAGAACCAGATCAACTCCCCAACACTCCTTCATCTGCAGATAACTGTGTGTGTGTGTGTGTGTGTGTGTGTGTTGTGTGTGTGTGTGTGTGTGTGTGTGTAGGGAGTGTGTAAGCCTGTGCTGCTACTGGAGGAATTGTCTGCTGTGGTCCAGATGGAGTACCGTCACCAGGTTTTACTGATCTCCACCCTGCACCGATCTCTGCTCTACTGCACCCAGACCCAGGAAGTCCTGCAGCTGGGCACCAAGCCACGCAAGAGGTAAATACTTTCCATTATACACAGCCCATAATATACACAGCCCAAAATATACAGCCCATAATATACAGCCCATAATATACACAGCCCATAATATATACAGCCCATAATATACACAGCCCATAATATACACAGCCCATAATATACACAGCCCATAATATATACACAGCCCATAATATACACAGCCCATAATATACACAGCCCATAATATATACAGCCCATAATATACAGCCATAATATATACACAGCCCATAATATACACAGCCCATAAATATACAGCCCATAATATACACAGCCCATAATATACACAGCCCATAATATACACAGCCCATAATATACACAGCCCATATATACACAGCCCATAATATATACAGCCCATAATATATACAGCCCATAATATATACAGCCCATAATATATACACAGCCCATAATATATACAGCCCATAATATACAGCCCATAATATACACAGCCCATAATATATACAGCCCATAATATACACAGCCCATATATATATACAGCCCATATTAATACAGCCCATAATATATACACAGCCAATATACACAGCCCATAATATATACACAGCCCATAATATACACAGCCCATAATATACACGCCCATAATATATACACAGCCCATAATATACACAGCCCATAATATACACAGCCCATAATATACAGCCCATAATATACACAGCCCAAATTATACAGCCCATAATATACAGCCCATAATATATACACAGCCCATAATATATACAGCCCATAATATTACAGCCCATAATATATACAGCCCATAAATATACACAGCCCATAATATACACAGCCCATAATATACACAGCCCATAATATATACACAGCCATAATATATACAGCCCATAATATACACAGCCCATAATATAACAGCCCATAATATACAGCCCATAATATATACACAGCCCATAATATACCACCCCATAATATACACAGCCCATAATATATACACAGCCCATAATATACACCCTAATATATACAGCCCATAATATACACAGCCCCATAATACAGCCCATAATATACACAGCCCATAATATATACAGCCCATAATATATACAGCCATATATACACAGCCCATAATATATACAGCCCATAATATATACACCCCAAAATATACACAGCCCATAATATATACAGCCCATAATATATACACCCATAATATACAGCCCATAATTATAACAGCCCATAATATACACAGCCCATAATATACACAGCCCATAATATATACACAGCCCATAATATACACAGCCCATAATATACACAGCCCATAATATATACACAGCCCATAATATATACAGCCCATAATATACAAGCCCATAATATATACAGCCCATAATATATACACAGCCCATAATATACACAGCCCATAATATACAGCCCATAATATATACACAGCCCATAATATATACAGCCCATAATATACACAGCCTAATATATACAGCCCATAATATATACAGCCCATAATATACACAGCCCATAATATATACAGCCATAAATATACCACCATATATCCAGCCATATATATACAGCCCATAATATATACAGCCCATAATAATACAGCCCATAATATATACAGCCCATAATATATACAGCCCATATATACAGCCCATAATATACACAGCCCATAATAATACACAGCCCATAATATACACAGCCCATAATATACACAGCCATAATATATACAGCCCATAATATATACAGCCCATAATATACACAGCCCATAATATATACAGCCCATAATATATACACAGCCCATAATATACACAGCCCATAATATATACAGCCCATAATATACACAGCCCATAATATACACAGCCCATAATATATACAGCCCATAATATAACACAGCCCATAATATACACAGCCCTAATATATACAGCCCTAATATAACAGCCCATAATATACACAGCCCATAATATATACAGCCCATAATATAACAGCCCATAATATACACAGCCCATATATACACAGCCCCTAATATCACAGCCCATAATATACACAGCCCATAATATACACAGCCCATAATATACACAGCCCATAATATACACACAGCCCATAATATACACAGCCCATAATGTACAGTTTCTAGATTTAACTATGTGTGTGTGTGTGTGTGTGTGTTGCCTAGCAGCGGGCGGTTCGGCGCCTGCTTCCTGCCGGCTCTGTGTAAACAGAGCGACCTGCAGGTGTTTGTTGCTCGACCTGGACTCAGACTCTGGAGGTCTGACGTCAGAGGACAGGTGGAGGAGACCCGGCTCCTTAAACCGCTCTTCAACACACAGGTACACTAACACACAGGTACACACAGGTACACTAACACTCAGGTACACTAACACACAGGTACACACAGGTACACTAACACTCAGGTACACACAGGTACACTAACACACAGGTACACTAACACACAGGTACACACAGGTACAGTAACACACAGGTACACACAGGTACACTAACACACAGGTACACACAGGTACACTAACACACAGGTACACACAGGTACAGTAACCACAGGTACAGTTACACACAGTACACTAACACACAGGTACACACAGGTACACTAACACACAGGTACACTAACACACAGGTACACTAACACACAGGTACACACAGGTACACTAACACACAGGTACACTAACACACAGGTCACCCAGGTACACTAACACAGGTACACTAACACACAGGTACACACAGGTACACTAACACACAGGTACACTAACACATAAGTACACTAACACACAGGTACACTAACACATAAGTACACTAACACACAGAGACACTAACACACAGGTACACTAACACACAGGTACACAAAGGTACACACAGGTACACTAACACACAGGTACACTAACACACAGGTACACACAGGTACACTAACACACAGGTACACTAACACATAAGTACACTAACACACAGGTACACTAACACATAAGTACACTAACACACAGAGACACTAACACACAGGTACACTAACACACAGGTACACAAAGGTACACACAGGTACACTAACACACAGGTACACTATCACACAGGTACCCTTTAACACAGGTACCCTATAACACAGGTACACTAACAAACAGGTTCATTAACACACAGGTACACTCAGGTACCCTATAACACAGGTACCCTATAACACAGGTACCCTATCACACAGGTACCCTATCACACAGGTACACTATCACACAGGTACACTATCACTCAGGTACACTATCACTCAGGTACACCATCACACAGGTACACTATCACACAGGTACACTATCACACTTCTCTCTGGGTTCTCTCTGAGTTCTCCCTGAGTTCTCTGGGTTCTCTCTGGGTTTTTGGGGTTCTCTCTGGGTTTTCTCTGGGTTATCTCTGTTCTCTCTGGGTTCTCTCTGGGTTTTTCTCGGTTCTCTCTGGATTTTCTCTGGATTTTCTCTGGGTTCTCCCTGAGTTCTCCCATTTCTCTCTCGGGGTTCTCTCTGGGTTCTCTCTCGGTTTTCTCTGGGTTCTCTCGGGGTTATCTCTGTTCTCTCTGGGTTCTCTCGGGGTTTTTCGTGGTTATCTCTGGGTTATCTCTGGGTTATCTCTCTGAAGACTCTAACACACAGGGACACTATCACCATGTTTTCTACCTGCATGTGTATGATCAGGTTCCTGAGTTCCAGCTGTTCCCCCGTGCCGGTGTAACCGGTCTAACCGGAGCGTACCGACCCACCGACAGACAGCTGGGTCTGATCAGCTGTTTCCTCCGAGACGGATGGATCCTCAGCTGGAACGAGTACAGCGTCTATGTCCTGGACTCTGTCAACCAGGTATGACTAATACTCAGGTTAGGGTTCAGGTCCTGGTTCAGGTGTATGAGTCCTTTTTAAGGTGTGTGAGTCCTGTTGTTTGATATGTTTGTGTGGCGTGTGTGATGCGTTTCAGGTGCTGATCGAGCGTTGGAAAGCAGTGGAGACATTGTGTCAGTGTCATGTTGTGACAACGAGATCTTCATCCTGAAAGGAGACCGAGACGTCATCCGTCTGTCCACCAGCCCCGAGGGACTGGCCCCCACTGTGAGTCCTTACTACCAAATACATATACATATATGTGTGTGTGTATATATATATATATATATATATATATATATATATATATATATATATATATATATAGTTTGAACACACCTTCTCATTCAAGAAGTATGTATTATTGAATAAAGGGGAGGGAGCCAAGGTTTCCAGAGACCCGAGTCCACCAGGGTGTTCAATGGTTACCAGAGACCCGAGTCCACCAGGGTGTTCAATGGTTACCTGGACTCGAGTCCACCAGGTGTTTGAGGTTTACCGAATACCCTGCAAACTGTGTCCACCAGGGTTTTGAGGGTTCCCTGAGACAACAGCACCCCCCCCCCCCCCCCCCAGCTTCAGCAATGGAAATTTATTTATATATATATATTTATTTAATTGTATCAAGAATGCCTTGCACATGAAAATACATCAAATCAAGGATAAAAACCCAATAAAGTCCAGAACCTATTTCCATTGTGTCCTCAACATTGAACATTGCCCACTCGGGTTCAATGCCCCAAACCGCCACAGGTATGTATGAAAAGTAGGAAAAGGTCCCCCGGAGATCTGTCGGACAGGGGCCTCTTCCAGACATTGGCTCATTGGCCAACCCATGACCAGACTCCCCACCAGATGGTGATCATTGACGGTCTTTTAGTCCTGGTGATCTTCTGGGTCCAGGTGCAATTTTTTCTCCCAATCACGCCTCTGCAGGCGGCCATCGCTGACCCCTGCACGTTTGTGGGGGGGGGGGGATATTCAATTTATTGGTCAGTTCAAACAGGATCAATAACTACTGGGACAGTAATATTGAGGAATGATGGAAATGATCAGATTCAGTTTATGCTGTCTTTTATCGGTTTGTCTTTCTCTGTCCTTCAGTGTCGGACGTCTCTATCCGTCTGTTTTCGCCGCTGGCCACACCCACTGTCCTTCCACCAACCGGATCAGTGGAAACGGCCCAGCCAATCAGAACCATGGCTATCATCGTGGAGGGGGGGGGCGAGAGGAGGGAGGGGGAGTGGGGAGAGGCGGAGCAAGGACGGAGACAAAGAGACAGAGGATGGAGTGGAGGAGGCCGAGGAGCAGCTGGAGGTAAAGGGACAAATTATTATTATTTATTAATCATAAAAATTTTACATGTGAGACAGACTGAGCATGTGTCTCCTCTGGGACACGAGACTGAGCATGTGTCTCCTCTGGGACAGGAGACTGAGTATGTGTCTCCCCTGGGACAGGAGACTGAACAGGTGTCTCCTCTGGGACACAAGACTGAACATGTGTCTCCTCTGGGACAAGAGACTGAACATGTGTCTCCTCTGGGACAGGAGACTGAACATGTGTCTCCTCTGGGACAGGAGACTGAACATGTGTCTCCTCTGGGACAGGAGACTGAACATGTGTCAGTCACTTCACTTGCTTCCCATTTCTACTAGGATTGAATGTAAAGTCTCAATTCTCACCCACCAGTGCATCTATGGAAATCTGAGGGCCCGCCCCCCCCCTCCCTGACCATCTGAGGGCCGCCCCCCCCCCCCCCCCTCCCTGACCATCTGAGGGCCCCCCACCCCTCCCCTGACCATCTGAGGGCCCCCCACCCCTCCCTGACCATCTGAGGGCTGCCCCCCTCCCTGACTATCCTCTGGACACAAGACTGAACATGTGTCTCCCTGGGATAGGAGACCAGTCCATCCAGACCTCATTAACTCTTGTGTCCTCTGTGTCTTTGATCAGCTGATGGAGCAGCCGTCTCGCAGCCGCAGCAGTTCTGTCTCTTCCTGGGACAGTCTCCATAGCAACGCGACTTCCTGCGAGCTGAGACGCTACAGCGCCCCCCTGAGTCCTGGGGGGGAGATGCAGGAACTGGTGGTGAAGGCCATCAGGGTGAAGAAGAGGAGGAGGAGACAAGGTACACAGACAGGTTAGAGAGAGACAGACAAGTTAGAGAGAGACAGACAGGGACAAAGACAGACAGATTAGAGAGAGAGAAAACTGTTGCAATGAGAGAGAGAGAGAGAGAGACAATGACAGACAGGTTAGAAAGAGACAGGTTGGAGAGAGACAGAGAGAGAGAGAGAGAGAGAGACAAAGAGAGAGAGAGAGAGACAAAGACAGACCGGTTAGAGAGAGACATGTTAGCAAGAGACAGACAGGTTTTAGAGGCAGACGGTTTAGAGAGACATGTTAGAGAGAGAGACAGACAGACGGATGGACTGAATGTCTGTGTCTCTCCCTCAGACAGCAGCAGTCGTCTCTCTGAGAGCAGCTGCTCTGACTCCATGTTTGTAGTCCAGGACGGCAGCTGCAGTGACGGAGGAACTCCTCTGAGTGACCGAGGGTCCCTCGTCAGTCAGGACCTTCAGAGCTCTGCAGAACCGATCCAGGACCCAGTGTCTGGGTCCCTCATCAGTCAAGACCACCAGAACTCTGCAGAACCGAGTCAGGACCCAGCGAGGGACAAGCATTCTGGGTCAGTAGCATCAGACCAGGTTCCGTGGTCCATTTCTCTGCTGATATTTCATTAAATGCTGATGAAGAGATTTGAGCCTGGAACCAACCAACTAGGACATGTCTATCTAACCTGTCTGCTTGTCTGTCTGTCTGTCTGTCTGTCTCTCCATCTATCTGTCTCTCTGTCTGACTCTCTCTCTGTCTGTCTGTCTATCTAACCTGTCTCTCTTTCTATCTAACCTGTCTGTCTGTCTATTTAACCTGTCTATTTAACCTGTCTATCTAACCTGTCTCTCTGTCTATCTAACCTGTCTGTCTGTCTATCTAACCTGTCTATCTAACCTGTCTATCTAACCTGTCTGTCTGTCTATCTAACCTGTCTGTCTATCTAACCTGTCTATCTAACCTGTCTATCTAACCTGTCTATCTAACCTGTCTGTCTGTCTATCTAACCTGTCTATCTAACCTGTCTATCTAACCTGTCTGTCTGTCTATCTAACCTGTCTATCTAACCTGTCTGTCTGTCTATCCAACCTGTCTGTCTGTCTGTCTGTCCCTGTCTGTCCCTGTCTATCTAACCTGTCTATGTACCTGTCTATCTAACCTGTCTGTCTGTCTATCTAACCTGTCTATCTAACCTGTCTGTCTGTCTATCTAACCTGTCTATCTAACCTGTCTATCTAACCTGTCTGTCTGTCTATCCAACCTGTCTGTCTGTCTGTCTAACCTGTCTATCTAACCTGTCTATCTAACCTGTCTATCTAACCTGTCTATCTAACCTGTCTCTCTGTCTATCTAACCTGTCTGTCTAACCTGTCTGTCTGTCTATTTAACCTGTCTGTCTGTCTGTCTAACCTGTCTGTCTGTCTATCTAGCCTGTCTGTCTAACTTGTCCGTCTGTCTGTCTAACCTGTCTGTCTGTCTAACCTGTCTGTCTGTCTGTCTAACGTGTCTGTCTGTCTATCTAACCTGTCTGTCTGTCTGTCTGTCTGTCTGTCTAACCTGTCTGTCTATCTAACCTGTCTCTGTCTATCTAACCTGTCTCTGTCTATCTAACCTGTCTGTCTAACCTGTCTATCTAACCTGTCTATCTAACCTGTCTGTCTAACCTGTCTCTCTGTATATCTAACCTGTCTGTCTAACCTGTCTGTCTAACCTGTCTCTCTGTCTATCTAACCTGTCTGTCTAACTTGTCCGTCTGTCTGTCTAACCTGTCTGTCTGTCTAACCTGCCTGTCTATCCAACCTGTCTGTCTATCTAACCTGTCTGTCTGTCTATCTAACCTGTCTGTCTGTCTAACCTGTCTCTGTCTGTCTGTCTGTCTGTCTAACCTGTCTATCTAACCTGTCTATCTAACCTGTCTATCTAACCTGTCTGTCTAACCTGTCTGTCTGTCTATCTAACCTGTCTGTCTGTCTAACCTGTCTCTGTCTGTCTGTCTGTCTGTCTAACCTGTCTATCTAACCTGTCTATCTAACCTGTCGGTCTGTCTATCTAACCTGTCTGTCTAACCTGTCTGTCTGTCTATCTAACCTGTCTGTCTGTCTGTCTGTCTAACCTGTCTGTCTGTCTATCTAGCCTGTCTATCTAACCTGTCTGTCTGTCTATCTAGCCTGTCTGTCTAACTTGTCCGTCTGTCTGTCTCACCTGTCTGTCTGTCTAACCTGCCTGTCTATCCAACCTGTCTGTCTATCTAACCTGTCTGTCTGTCTGTCTAACGTGTCTGTCTGTCTATCTAACCTGTCTCTGTCTATCTAACCTGTCTGTCTATCTAACCTGTCTCTGTCTATCTAACCTGTCTCTGTCTGTCTAACCTGTCTGTCTAACCTGTCTCTGTCTGTCTGTCTGTCTAACCTGTCTCTGTCTGTCTGTCTGTCTAACCTGTCTCTGTCTATCTAACCTGTCTATATAACCTGTCTGTCTATCTAACCAGACTGTCTACCTGTCTGTCTTTCTGTCTATCTATCTAACCTGTCTGTCTGTCTGTCTGTCTGTCTGTCTAACCTGTCTCTGTCTGTCTGTCTGTCTAACCTGTCTGTCTATCTGTCTGTCTAACCTGTCTGTCTGTCTGTCTGTCTGTCTGTCTAACCTGTCTCTGTCTATCTAACCTGTCTGTCTATCTAACTTGTCTATCTAACCTGTCTGTCTATCTAACCTGACTGTCTAACCTGTCTGTCTTTCTGTCCCAGCCCCCTCCCCCCTCCAGGCTCCCTGCCCCTCCAGGTTCTGCAGACCCAGCGTGATCCAGGCCTGGAGGCGGAGGCCGTCCCCCCAACTCCAGATGTGGATCTGCTGCTGGAGTGCAGCTTCTCCTACCTGCACAACAAAGAGGAGCCAATGGTGGAGCAGCAGGAGGTCCCGCGGCCTTTGATTGGACCAGAGCACGAGCTTCTGAGGCCTTTGATCGGACCAGAGGAGGAGGTGACGATCCTGCACACAAGAATATATCATGAATATATCATAAATACATCATGCATATATCATGCATATATCATCAATATATCATGCATATATCATGCATATATCATGCTATATCATCAATATATGATGCATATATCATCCATATATCATGCATATATCATGCATATATCATGCATATATCATCAATATATCATGCATATATCATGCATATATCATCAATATATCATGCATATATCATGCATATATCATGCATATATCATCAATATATCATGCATATATCATGCATATATCATCAATATGATGCATTATCATCAATATATCATGCATATATCATGCATATATCATGCATATATCATCCCTATATCATGCATATATCATCCATATATCATCCATATATCATGCATATATCATGCTATATCATCAATATATCATGCATATATCATGCATATATCATCAATATATCATGCATATATCATCCATATATCATGCATATATCATGCATATATCATGCATATATCATGCATATATCATGCATATATCATCAATATAACATGCATATATCATGCATATATCTAATATATCATGCATATATCATGCATATATCATGCATATATCATGCATATATCATGCATATATCATCAATATATCATGCATATATCATGCATATATCATCAATATATCATGCATATATCATGCATATATCATGCATATATCATCATATATCATGCATATATCATGCATATATCATCAATATATGATGCATATCATCAATATATCATGCATATATCATCTATATCATGCATATATCATCCATATATCATGCATATACATCCATATATCATCCATATCCATGCATATATCATGCATTATCATCAATATATCATGCATATATCATGCATATATCATGCATATATCATCAATATATCATGCATATATCATCCATATATCATGCATATATCATGCATATATCATGCATATATCATCAATATATCATGCATATATCATGCATATATCATCAATATATCATACATATATCATGCATATATCATCAATATATCATGCATATATCATGCATATATCATCAATATATCATG
This sequence comes from Etheostoma spectabile, assembly GCF_008692095.1. Classification (NCBI taxonomy): domain Eukaryota; kingdom Metazoa; phylum Chordata; class Actinopteri; order Perciformes; family Percidae; genus Etheostoma; species Etheostoma spectabile. Next base: position 12,120 of record NW_022603601.1, read on the forward strand.
CATATATCATGCATATATCATCCATTATCATGCATATATCATCAATATATCATGCATATATCATCCATATATCATGCATATATCATGCATATATCATGCATATATCATGCATATCATGCATATATCATGCATATATCATCAATATATCATGCATATATCATGCATATATCATCAATATATGAGCATATATCATCAATATATCATGCATATATCATGCATATATCATGCATATATCATCCATATATCATGCATATATCATCCATATATCATCCATATATCATGCATATATCATGCATATCATCATATATCATGCATATATCATGCATATATCATCATATATCATGCATATATCATCCATATATCATGCATATATCATGCATATATCATGCATATATCATGCATATATCATGCATAATCATCCTAATCATGCATATATCATCCATATATCATCCTATATCATGCATATATCATGCATAATCATCAATATATCATGCATATCTCATGCATATATCATCAATATATCATGCATATATCATGCATATATCATCAATATTCATGCATATATCATGCATATATCATGCATATATCATGCATATATCATGCATATATCATCAATATATCATGCATATATCATGCATATATCATGCATATCATGCATATATCATGCATATATCATGCATATATCATGCATATATCATGCTATATCATGCATATATCATCAATATATCATCCATATATCATCCATATATCATCCATATATCATCCATATATCATGCATATATCATCCATATATCATGCATATATCATGCATATATCATGCATATATCATCCATGCATATATCATCCATATATCATGCATATATCATCCATATATCATCAATATACCATGCATATATCATGCATATATCATGCATATATCATCAATATATCATGCATATATCATCAATATATCATGCATATATCATGCATATATCATCAATATATCATGCATATATCATGCATATATCATGCATATATCATCAATATATCATGCATATATCATGCATATATCATCAATATCATGCATATATCATGCATATATCATCAATATATCATGCATATATCATTAATATCATCCATATATCATCCATATATCATGCATATATCATGCATATATCATCCATATATCATGCATATATCATACATATATCATCCATATATCATCCATATATCATCCATGCATATATCATGCATATATCATCCATGCATATATCATGCATATATCATCCATATATCATCCATATATCATGCATATATCATGCATATATCATCCATGCATATATCATGCATATATCATGCATATATCATCCATGCATATATCATGCATATATCATGCATATATCATCCATATATCATCCATATATCATCCATGCATATATCATGCATATATCATCCATGCATATATCATGCATATATCGCATATATCATCCATATATCATGCATATATCATCCATATATCATCCATATATCATCCATATATCATCCATATATCATGCATATCATGCATATATCATGCATATATCATCCATATATCATCCATATATCATGCATATATCATGCATATATCATGCATATATCATGCTTATATCATCCATATCATGCATATATCATCCATATATCATGCATATATCATGCATATCATCCATATATCATCCATATATCATGCATATATCATGCATATATCATCCATATATCATGCATATATCATCCATATATCATGCATATATCATCCATGCATATATCATCAATATATCATGCATATATCATGCATATATCATCCATGCATATATCATCCATATATGCATATATCATCCATATATCATCCATATATCATGCATATATCTCATCCATATATCATGCATATATCATCCATGCATATATCATCCATATATCATCCATATATCATCCATATATCATGCATATATCATCCATATATCATCCATATATCATGCATATATCATGCATATATCATCCATGCATATATCATCCATGCATATATCATCCATATATCATCCATATATCATGCATATATCATGCATGCATATATCATCCATGCATATATCATGCATATATATATCATGTGTGCGTGCGTGTGTGTGTGTGTGTGTGTGCGTGCGCAGAGCGGTGGGGTGCTGCACCCCGCTGGGCTGGCGGACCAGATGTCTCCCTCCACTGTGTCCGGACTGGACAGGAAACCGAGCGACTCCAGTGATGAGGACGGAGACATCTACGCTCACACTCTGCCCCCGGAACGCCTCCACTCTCCGTCCAATCACACGCCAGACACACACACGGACCAGGATGTTCAGGGGAAACATACACCTGACCAGGTGAGACAGATACATACACACAACATACATACATATACACAGACACACATACACACAACACACATATATATACACACACACACACACACACAAGCACACATACAGTGAGTAAAATAAGTATTTAACACCCTGCTATTTTGCAAGTTCTCCCACTTAGAAATCATGGAGGGTCTGATGTCCTCGTAGGTGCATGTCCACTGTGAGAGACATGTCCACTGTAAGAGACATAATCTAAAAAAACATCCAGAAATCACAATGTATGATTTATTAACTATTTATTTGTATGATACAGCTGTAAATAAGTATTTGAACACCTGTCTATCAGCTAGAATTCTGTCCCTCAAAGACCTGTTAGTCTGTCTTCATAATGTCCCTCAAAGACCTGTTAGTCTGTCTTCAAAATGTCCCCCCCCCCTCCATTTATTATCCTAATTTAGATGCACCTGTTTGAGGACGTTAGCTGCATAAAGACACCTGTCCCCCCCATCCAATCAGTAAGAATCCAACTACTAACATGGCCAAGACCAGAGACCTGTCCAAAGACACTAGAGACTAAACTGTCCCCCTCCACAAGGCTGGACAGGACTACGGGGACATGTCCAAGCAGCTTGGTGAAGACAGGTCCACTGTTGGAGACATCATTAGAAAATGGAAGAAGCTAAACATGACTGTCAGTCTCCCTCGGACTGGGGCTCCATGCAGGATCTCACCTTGGGTGGTCTCAATGATCCTAATGTAACAAATACTCAGTTGCTATGACTATGGCCCAGAAGAATTTTAGGTTTGACTACTGGAGCACAGAGATACTCAGACAATAGCACTTTGAAGTTTAACAATGCCGGCTTTTTATATAAAGAAATGGTAAATGGATCCACATGCAACAAATAATTAATGGACAAGCTTGAATACCGAAATTTACAATTTCAGCAAATAAAAGTTCTTGTTTTTTCTAGTTCTAATTCTTTTAGTGCACGTTTCTAACCTGTGTCACACTGCACTTCAGGTTCACAGTTCAATGTTCAAGTCATTGATATGGGAAAAAAAACAAAAATACAAACATTCATTGAAATCCCAGTCATATACCCCTGTATAACCCAGTACAGTACAGTCTCAAGATACCTGAGCTGCTAGAACCAGTGGATGTTTCAGTCCAGGTGTACAGAAATGAACGTGTGCAAAAGCTGTCCTAGCGCACCAGCGGATGCAGTGTGCATGAACAGACTCAAAACTCTTCCAGACTCCTGGGGGGGCTCGCCATCAATCCTGGGTGAAACCGCTTCACCAGAGAGGAACAGAACACACACACAACCCTGACCGATTCCGTGTAGCAGCTTGAACACACCCAAAATGGCGGTACCCAGCACAACCACGAGATCGCCACAACTTACTTGTCAAACTAGTTGAAGATAGATAACACGGAGGAACTAGTTGAAGATAGATAACACGGAGGAACTAGTTGAAGATGGATAACACGGAGGAACTAGTTGAAGATAGATAACACGGTCGAACTAGTTGAAGATAGATAACACGGTCGAACTAGTTGAAGATGGATAACACGGAGGAACTAGTTGAAGATGGATAACACGGAGGAACTAGTTGAAGATGGATAACACGGAGGAACTAGTTGAAGATGGATAACACGGAGGAACTAGTTGAAGATAGATAACACGGTCGAACTAGTTGAAGATAGATAACACGGTCGAACTAGTTGAAGATGGATAACACGGTCGAACTAGTTGAAGATAGATAACACGGAGGAACTAGTTGAAGATAGATAACACGGAGGAACTAGTTGAAGATGGATAACACGGAGGAACTAGTTGAAGATGGATAACACGGAGGAACTAGTTGAAGATGGATAACACGGTCGAACTAGTTGAAGATAGATAACACGGAGGAACTAGTTGAAGATGGATAACACGGAGGAACTAGTTGAAGATAGATAACACGGAGGAACTAGTTGAAGATAGATAACACGGAGGAACTAGTTGAAGATAGATAACACGGAGGAACTAGTTGAAGATAGATAACACGGAGGAACTAGTTGAAGATGGATAACACGGAGGAACTAGTTGAAGATGGATAACACGGTCGAACTAGTTGAAGATGGATACACGGAGGAACTAGTTGAAGATGGATAACACGGAGAACTAGTTGAAGATGGATAACACGGAGGAACTAGTTGAAGATGGATAACACGGAGGAACTAGTTGAAGATGGATAACACGGAGGAACTAGTTGAAGATGGATAACACGGAGGAACTAGTTGAAGATGGATAACACGGAGGAACTAGTTGAAGATGGATAACACGGAGGAACTAGTTGAAGATGGATAACACGGAGGAACTAGTTGAAGATGGATAACACGGAGGAACTAGTTGAAGATGGATAACACGGAGGAACTAGTTGAAGATAGATAACACGGAGGAACTAGTTGAGGGACAGAATTCTAGCTGATAGACAGGTGTTAAATACTTATTTACAGCTGTATCATACTAATAAATAGTTAAAAATCATACATTGTGATTTCTGGATGTTTTTTTAGATTATGTCTTTCACAGTGGACATGTCTCTCCCAGTGGACATGTCTCTCACAGTGGACATGTCTCTCACAGTGGACATGCACCTACGAGGACATCAGACCCTCCATGATTCCTAAGTGGGAGAACTTGCAAAATAGCAGGGTGTTAAATACTTATTTTACTCACTTTTTCACACACACACACATATCTATACTGTACTCTGTACTTATATACACCCACACACACCTGAGTCTGTCAGCAGGTGTTAATGTTTCTTTTCCTGTGTAGTTGTCAGAGAGCTGGATGCGATTCTCAGGACCAGGATGTGGAGTCCTGAGCCTACAGGTGACCGACAGGTGGGTGCCTAAAGAATGTGTGTGTGTGTGTGTGTGTGTGTGTGTGTGTGTGGGGGGGGGTGGGGGGGGCGGGGTGATTAACCAGATCAAGCAGCCGGGCAGGTGTTGAGCCACCAGGTATGTGTGTTTCAGACATGTGTGGTGTCTGGACTTTAAAGGAGGACTGTTCTGCAGCTCTCTGCCGGAGACGGGACTCAACTGGCAGCGCTTTGAAGACAATGTCCACCAGGTGGCCCTGTCCCCCTCAGGTGAGCTGCTGGCGCCACACACATCATCTGAAATAACGTCACTCTAGCTACGTCTCCATCCACGTGTCAATCGAATTATCTGAAGTTGGATAAAAAACTCAATAAATCTAGTGAAAGGGTGTTTCCATCCAACGGCTTCACAGCCAATAAGAACCTGTGGTGATGACATCACACATTGTTTTAGGGTCAGACTGGGACATCTGATTGGTTGGAGACATTGAAGGTGTTTCCATTCATTTACACTGAATCACACAACAGACGTCTACCATCCTGCCACATGATCCCTATGGGACAACATCACATGATCACTATGGGACAACATCACATGATCACTATGGGACAACATCACATGATCAACATGGGACAACATCACATGATCACTATGGGACAACATCACATGATCCCTATGGGACAACATCACATGATCACTATGGGACAACATCACATGATCACTATGGGACAACATCACATGATCAACATGGGACAACATCACATGATCAATATGGGACAACATCACATGATCCCTATGGGACAACATCACATGATCACTATGGGACAACATCACATGATCACTATGGGACAACATCACATGATCAACATGGGACAACATCACATGATCAATATGGGACAACATCACATGATCCCTATGGGACAACATCACATGATCCTTATGGGACAACATCACATGATCAATATGGGACAACATCACATGATCCCTATAGGACAACATCACATGATCAACATGGGACAACATCACATGATCAATATGGGACAACATCACATGATCCCTATGGGACAACATCACATGATCCTTATGGGACAACATCACATGATCACTATGGGACAACATCACATGACCACTATGGGACAACATCACATGATCACTATGGGACAACATCACATGATCACTATGGGACAACATCACATGACCACTATGGGACAACATCACATGATCACTATGGGACAACATCACATGATCACTATGGGACAACATCACATGATCACCATGGGACAACATCACATGATCCCTATGGGACAACATCACATGATCACTATGGGACAACATCCATGTCTCCCCCCCCCCATGTGTGAGACAGAGAGGAAATACTGGGGGACATTAACTACAACTTCTTCTTCTTTTGCTTTTTGTGGCGGGTTGCAACCATAAAATGACGTAAAACTTAATAATCCTTATTTATTCAGCAGATCAGGTTTCCATCAGTGTTTCTCACATAAGAAGAAAATCATCAAGATAAAATCTGATGAGACTGATGAGGGTCTTAACCTCACCAGTGACGGTGAGAATCCAGGGCTGTCGGAGGGCTGGCCCGTTTTAAGGCCGCTAGCTGCTAGCCATGAGTTGAGGACTGGTTCTTCTTGTCAAAGGTAGCCTGTGGAAATGTGTCCTAACCCCAGCTGCCTTAGCCCTGTACAGGTCCTTACTGCAGCCCCCCCCCCCCCCCCCCCCCCCAGCCCTGTACAGCTCCTTACTGCAGCCAGGGGCAATACAGTATGACCCCCCTCCCAGACTTCTTTTTTTCCATTTCCCCAGCCGTATGTCTGCTAGCCTCCGACTCTTTGTATGCTGTTGCTATGGCTGCGCTGCTAGTGCTAGCTAGCCGCGGAGTAGCTTAGCATGCCAGTGATGTTGTAGATTGTGGAATTCCAACATGGCGGCGCCCGTGTAACAAAAACAACAACACTATCAACTTTAGACCGCTCTATAATTTACAGATAGAGCAGGTCTAGACCGCTCTATAATTTACAGATAGAGCAGGTCTAGACCACTCTATAATTTACAGATAGAGCAGGTCTAGACCACTCTATAATTTACAGATAGAGCAGGTCTAGACCACTCTATAATTTACAGATAGACCAGGTCTAGACCTCTATAATTTACAGATAGAGCAGGTCTAGACCACACTATAATTTACAGATAGAGCAGGTCTAGACCTCTCTATAATTTACAGATAGAGCAGGTCTAGACCGCTCTATAATTTACAGATAGAGCAGGTCTAGACCGCTCTATAATTTACAGATAGAGCAGGTCTAGACCGCTCTATAATTTACAGATAGACCAGGTCTAGACCGCTCTATAATTTACAGATAGAACAGGTCTAGACCACTCCATAATTTACAGATAGAACAGGTCTAGACCGCTCTATAATTTACAGATAGAGCAGGTCTAGACCGCTCTATAATTTACAGATAGACCAGGTCTAGACCGCTCTATAATTTACAGATAGAACAGGTCTAGACCACTCTATAATTTACAGATAGAACAGGTCTAGACCGCTCTATAATTTACAGATAGAGCAGTTCTAGACCGCTCTATAATTTACAAATAGCATTATCTGTATGCTAACTGTAACTCCTCCCTCAGGTAATCTGCTGTGGAAGGTGTTAGCATTATCTGTATGCTAACTGTAGCTCCTCCCCCAGGTAATCTGCTGTGGAAGGTGTTAGCATTATCTGTATGCTAACTGTAGCTCCTCCCCCAGGTAATCTGCTGTGGAAGGTGTTAGCATTATCTGTATGCTAACTGTAGCTCCTCCCCCAGGTAATCTGCTGTGGAAGGTGGAGCAGAAGAGCATGACGGCGTTTGCGTGTGCTAAGGTTTCTGGGAAGGGGAAACGTCACTGGTACAAAGCTGTGGAGCAGACGGCGTTCGTGGCTCTGAGCGACGACTCGGCCTGGATCATCCGCACCAACGGAGACCTCTACCTGCAGACAGGTACCCCACTACTTCCCCGTAAACCAGACAGTTACCCCACTACTACCCCCCTAACCCTACCCCTAACCCTGTACCTGCAGACAGTTACCCCACTACTACCTCCCTAACCCTATCCCTAACCCTCTACCTGCAGACAGGTACCCTACTACTAATTCAATTCAATTTATTTATAGTATCAATTCATAACAAGAGTTATCTGGAGACCCTTTCCAGATAGAGTAGGTCTAGACCACACTCCAGAATTTACAAGGACCCAACAGTTCTAGTAGTTTCCTCCAGAGCAAGCAACAGGGCCACAGTGGAGAGGAAAAACTTCCTTTTAGGCAGAAACCTCGGTCAGACCCAGACCAGACCCAGGCCTAGACCCAGGCCCAGACCCAGACCCAGACCCAGGCTCTTGGTAGGCGGCGTCTGACGGGCCGGTTGGGGTTAGTGGAAATGGTGGTCTGCAAAAGTTTGGGCAACCTTGTTAGTGGTAGCAGGACGCAGCAGGACGTAGCAGGACGCAGCAGGACGCAGCAGGACGCAGCAGGACGCAGCAGGACGCAGCAGGACGTAGCAGGACGTTGCAGGACGTAGCAGGACGTAGCAGGACGTAGCAGGACGTAGCAGGGCACTGCAGTGTAGCAGAACGTGTAGGGGGACCATGGCGACAGCTGCTTCCCTGATTTTGGAGCCTCTCTGATCTGAGGGAACATGCTGGGGAAAAAAAAGAACATAAGGACTCCCCAGAGCTAGGTTAGTAACTAGGTTAGTAACTAGGTTAGTAACTAGGTTAGGAACTAGGTTAGTAGCTAGGTTAGGAACTAGGTCAGTAACTAGGTTAGGAACTAGGTTAGTAGCTAGGTTAGGAACTGGGTTAGTAACTGGGTTAGTAACTGGGTTAGTAATTAGGTTAGTAGCTAGGTTAGTAGCTAGGTTAGGAACTAGGTTAGGAACTAGGTTAGGAACTGGGTTAGTAACTGGGTTAGTAACTAGGTTAGTAACTAGGTTAGTAACTGGGTTAGTAACTAGGTTAGTAACTAGGTTAGTAACAGGCATTTCTGGGACATGGATGAACATAAATGAAAAGATAGGAAGATAGAGGAGAGAGGAGCTCAGTCCCAGCTGTCTAAAACTATTACAGCATAACTAGGAGAGACAGGGTAAAGAGAGGAGCCTGGTCGGGCTAGAACTCTCCCCAACCGGATCACATCAGGCTAGAACTCTCCCCAACCGGATCACATCAGGCTAGAACTCTCCCCAACCGGATCACATCAGGCTAGAACTCTCCCCAACCGGATCACATCAGGCTAGAACTCTCCCCAACCGGATCGGGCTGTATGCCAAGTCCCCCTTTAGTTTTATTATATGCTTGATTATATGATAGATAAATCTGACAACTATGAAGAGAAGCAGGTGGGCCGGGTTAGGCGGACGCTGCGACTCCTCACTCCCTAACAATATTCAATCCTATGCCCTAACTCTAAGCTTTATCAAAGCATAACCAAGAGCGACAGGGTAAAGAGAGGGGCCTGCTACTACCCCCCTAACCCTACCCCTAACCCTCTACCTGCAGACAGGTACCCTACTACTACCCCCCTAACCCTACCCCTAACCCTCTACCTGTCTACCTACCTGTTGTCTCTTCTGATTGGTTAGGTATGAGCGTGGAGGTGAAGGTGGACATTATGACATCATTAAGGGCTTGTGGTCTGTTCTGATTGGTCAGGTCTGAGCGTGGAGCGTCCCTGTGCTCGCTCTGTGAAGGTGGACTCTCCGTGTGTCTTCAGCCAGGTGTGTGTGAGCGGCGGCGTCGTCTGGGCTCTGAGCGAACACAGAGCTCTGTTCTACAGGGAGGGGCTCAACAGCTTCTGCAGAGAGGGAGAGGGCTGGAAGTACGACACCGTCAGGTAATACTACTGCAGTACTACTGCAGTACTACTACTGTAATGCTACTGCAATAATACTGTAGAGAGAGAAATAAGGCCTCTAAATGGCTTTTAAAACGTGTCTGTGTGTCCCAGCGAGGCCCAGGGTCTGGACCTGGTGTGCGTCGGCCTGGCAGCGGAAGGAACCGGCTGGGCGCTGGACGCCAGCGGCAGCCTCTGGTTCAGGACCGGCGTCTGTCCGTCTCGACCGCAGGGGGACGACGACCACTGGTGGCAGGTAACTTCCTGTCTCCCCTACAGGGTGTCTCGTAGTGTCCTCTGCAGGGGGACCACCTACAGGGTGTCTCATAGTGTCCTCTGCAGGGGGACCACCTACAGGGTGTCTCGTAGTGTCCTCTGCAGGGGGACCACCTAAAGGGTGTCTCGTAGCGTCCTCGGCAGGGGGACCACCTACAGGGTGTCTCGTAGCGTCCTCTGCAGGGGGACCACCTAAAGGGTGTCTCGTAGCGTCCTCGGCAGGGGGACCACCTACAGGGTGTCTCGTAGCGTCCTCTGCAGGGGGACCACCTAAAGGGTGTCTCGTAGCGTCCTCGGCAGGGGACCACCTACAGGGTGTCTCGTAGCATCCTTTGCAGGTAACTTCCTATCAATGTTCTTTTACACATTATTTTATTATTTTATTTATTATTTTTTATATATATATATATATATATATATATATATTTTTTATATATATATATATATATATATATATACAACCTAATTGATTCCACACAACGCTCAATGATTTTGGGTCTTATTCAATTTCAAAGCATTTTAAAACAAGTTGAAGTGTTTTTGAAATAGTATTGAGTAAAAGTTGACATGTTCCAGTCTGATTATCCATCAACATCTATTCCTTTAATTTTAGTCCTTTTTCCTAATTTAATTCATAATTTCTGCTTTTATAATTCAAACATTAGGTATAATTTCAGAAAAATTAGGTTTATTGACAATAAATTCCCAAAATAACTGTAATAAACTAGAGTTAATAAGTTAGTGTTGTGTAGTGTTAAACATCAAAAAAGTGATGAAAAAATGGACAAAAACGTAAGAAAAGATTGATGAAAAGTGTTGATTTATAAATAACTCTGATCTTTTCATAATAAAACAAAATGATTTATCAGCTGCTAGAAACGTAATCTTGACATATTTGACTTTATGACCCTGAACCTGATGTGTCTCTGTCCCCCAGATCAGTATTTCGGACTACGTGGTCTTCGACCAGGGCAGTCTGTTCCAGACCCTGCTGCAGGCCACGCAGAGCGTTGCCACAGTAACCAGGGCCCCGGTGGAGCGCGTGGTGGCCTTCCTGTCCCAGCACACGCAGTGCCAGCCCAGTCTGGTCAGCGCCAACAGCAGCGGGGTCTGGGTCGCCTCGGGTCGGAACCAGCTGCACCTGGCCCGCGGCAGCCTAGTCGGTCAGTACAGGGTTGTCTAGAGTCCAGAACTGTCGTCTAGAGTCCAGAACTGTCGTCTAGAGTCCAGAACGGTCTAGAAAGATCTATTAGAGTCCATGAAGGGTTAGAAAGATCTATTAGAGTCCAGAAAGGGTTAGAAAGGTCTATGAGAGTCCATAATAACAGCACAACAGGCTCTGAGTGGTGACTTTCTCTGTTGGTCTTTGTGTTTGGTTCCTTCAGGAACTTTCTGGCAGAACGTCGTTCCCAGAGGAACCGTCTCGGCCACGAGGTGGACCTTCATCACGTCTTCAGCTGTGCCGCACAGAGAAGGTCTCGCACCTCTACACCCACCCAGACCTCTGGAACTAGTCTTCACACTTTACCCAGACCTCTGGAACTAGTCTTCAGACTTCATCCAGACCTCTGGAACTAGTCTTCAGACTTCACCTAGACCTCTGGAAGTAGTCTTCACACTTCACCCAGACCTCTGGAACTAGTCTTCACACTTCACCCCTAGACCTCTGTAACTAGTCTTCACACTTCACCCCTAGACCTCTGTATCTAGTCTTCACACTTCACCCCAGACCTCTGTAACTAGTCTTCACACTTCACCCCAGACCTCTGTAACTAGTCTTCACACTTCACCCCTAGACCTCTGTATCTAGTCTTCACACTTCACCCCAGACCTCTGTAACTAGTCTTTACACTTTACCCAGACCTCTGGAACTAGTCTTCAGACTTCATCCAGACCTCTGGAACTAGTCTTCAGACTTCACCTAGACCTCTGGAAGTAGTCTTCACACTTCACCCCTAGACCTCTGTAACTAGTCTTCACACTTCACCCCAGACCTCTGTAACTAGTCTTCACACTTCACCCCTAGACCTCTGTAACTAGTCTTCACATTTCACCCCTAAACCTCTGTATCTAGTCTTCACACTTCACCCCTAGACCTCTGTAACTAGTCTTCACACTTCACCCCAGACCTCTGTATCTAGTCTTCACACTTCACCCCTAGACCTCTGTAACTAGTCTTCACACTTCACCCCTAAACCTCTGTATCTAGTCTTCACACTTCACCCCTAGACCTCTGTAACTAGTCTTCACACTTCACCCCTAGACCTCTGTAACTAGTCTTCACACTTCACCCCTAGACCTCTGTAACTAGTCTTCACACTTCACCCCTAGACCTCTGTAACTAGTCTTCACACTTCACCCCAGATCTCTGAAACTAGTCTTCACACTTCACCCCTAGACCTCTGTATCTAGTCTTCACACTTCACCCCAGACCTCTGTAACTAGTCTTCACACTTCACCCCAGATCTCTGAAACTAGTCTTCACACTTCACCCTAGACCTCTGGAACTAGTCTTGAGGTGTCACCTGTGTGTGTCACCTGTGTTACCTCTTTGTTTACGTGTGTGTGATACCGGTTGTGTGTCACCTGTGTGTTACTCTTGTGTGTCGCCTGTGTGTTACCTGTGTTATGTGTGTGTGATACCTGTTTGATACGTGTGTGTGTGTGTGTGTATGTGTGTGTGTGTGTTACCTGTGTGTGTGTGTCTCAGGTGCGTTCCTGTGGTTGGCTCAGAGCAGGAAGGATCTGTTCTGTGTCTGGGATCAGGACGGTGAGCTCCGCCCCTCCTCCATCCCTCTACCAGTGGAGGTAAACACACCTGTGGCCTGTCTCTGCGTCTGATTGGACGGTACATTCTGCAGGTGTTTAAATGGGTTCTCCTGTGTTCAGATGGAGCTGACCCAGCTGTCTGCATGCCGGGACGCTCTGTGGGGTTTAGACACTCACGGCCGAGTCAGCATCCGGACGCTGTCTCCGTCCTGTCCCTTTGGACTCCACTGGACCCCCCTGGACCTCAGCCAGCTCGGTACGTACCTGACTCACTCACCTGGACACGGCCGAGCCAAACCTTGCCGTGCCGATTTCCAGTGTTTTCTCTCAGGTTGTGGCAGACGTATTTGTTAGTATGAAAACAATAATTCCTCAGAGTCAGCCATGACCACCAGTGTTGTTCGCTACGAGCTAGCTGTTCATTGGTTTGGTTGACGGAGCAGCTGCTTTTTTCTTCTTTAACTGTCTATGGAATCACTCCGCACAAGTTGGACTGCTTGGCCTTTCTGAGAATATAGTTCCCAGTTAGTATGCGGTTAGAATAAGGATGTGTGTCATGTGACCTTGATATTTGTACACCCTGTGACTACACAAATCACATTATGTGAATAGGAACATGTTGGCGTTATTTTGTCACTTATTGGGAGCAGTAGCTAGTTGGAACCAGTTCCCTGCAGCATCGGTGCTAAGCTAATGCCGGGGGTATGTATGGCCTGAATAACCTAAAGTCCCAATAAGTCGGCCTGCCTCTTTAAGGGTCCTCTCTCAAGGAAATGTGACATTTCTCAATAATATTAATTAAGCAACTTCACATATTTTAAATCATTATTATTCCCATATCTGTTGGGAAAACCTACAGCAGGTAATAAATAGATAACACTCAGAAAGCATAAAGCCAAAACTAGCCATAGAGGTCCGACTGCAGGCCGCAGAACATTTCCCTCCTGCCCCGTCACGTGATGCCCCCTGACCCAAAAATACTTCCCCTCAGACCTCCACGGAGACACATACGTCTGTAAACCAGTGAAGACTCTATCTGTAAATTATAGAGAGGTCTAGACCTGCTCTATCTGTAAATTATAGAGAGGTCTAGACCTGCTCTATCTGTAAATTATAGAGAGGTCTAGACCTGCTCTATCTGTAAATTATAGAGCGGTCTAGACCCGCTCTATCTGTAAATTATAGAGCGGTCTAGACCTGCTCTATCTGTAAATTATAGAGCGGTCTAGAACTGCTCTATCTGTAAATTATAGAGAGGTCTAGACCTGCTCTATCTGTAGATTATAGAGCGGTCTAGACCTGCTCTATCTGTAAATTATAGAGAGGTCTAGACCTGCTCTATCTGTAAATTATAGAGAGGTCTAGACCTGCTCTATCTGTAAATTATAGAGCGGTCTAGACCCGCTCTATCTGTAAATTATAGAGCGGTCTAGACCCGCTCTATCTGTAAATTATAGAGCGGTCTAGACCTGCTCTATCTGTAAATTATAGAGCGGTCTAGACCTGCTCTATCTGTAAATTATAGAGCGGTCTAGACCCGCTCTACAGTGGTCTGCAAAAGTTTGGGCAACCTTGTTAATTTCCATGATTTTCCTTCATAAATCGTTGGTTCTTAGGATAAAAAAAATCAGTTAAATATATCATATAGGAGACAAACACAGTGATATTTGAGAAGTGAAACGAAGTTTATACCATTTACAGGAAGTGTGCAATAATTGTTTAAACAAAATTAGGCATGTGCATAAATTTGGGCACCACAATCAAAAAAAATAACTCAATATTTAGTAGATCCCCCTTTTGCAGAAATAACAGCTTCTAAACGCTTCCTATAGCTTCCTATGAGAGTCTGGATTCTGGTTGGAGGTATTTTGGACCATTCCTCTCTACAAAACACCTCTAATTCATTCAGGTTTGATGGTTTCCGAGCATGGACAGCTCTCTTTAAGTCACACCACAGATTTTCAATAATATTCAGGTCTGGGGACGGAGATGGCCATTCCAGAACGTTGGACTTGTTCTTCTGCATGAATGCCTTAGTAGATTTTGAGCAGTGTTTAGGGTCATTGTCCTGTTGAAAGATCCAGTCCCGGCGCAGCTTCAGCCTTGTCACTGATTCCTGGACATTGGTCTCCAGGATCTGCTGATATTTGGTGGAATCCATGCGTCCCTTAACTTTAACGAGAGTCCCAGTCCCTGCACTGGCCACGCAGGCCCACAGCAGGATGGAACCACCACCAAATTTTACTGTAGGCAGCAGGTGTTTTTCTAGGAATGCTGTGTTGTTTCTCCTCCATGCATGACGCCCCTTGTTATGTCCAAATAACTCAATTTTAGTTTCATCAGTCCACAGCACCTTATTCCAAAAGGAAGCCGGCTTGTCCAAATGTGCTTTAGCATACCTCAAGCGGCTTTGTTTGTGATGTGGGCGGAGAAAAGGCTTCCTCCGCATCACTCTTGCGTACAGCATCTCCTTGTGTAAAGTGCGCGCAATAGTTGTACGATGCACAATTACTCCATCTGCAGCGAGATCATGTTGTGTGTCTTTGGTGCTGGCCTGTGGGTTGACTTTGACTGTTCTAACCATTCTTCGCTTCTGTTCATCCGTGATTTTCCTTGGTCTGCCACTTCGAGCCTTAACTTGAACTGTGCCTGTGGTCTTCCATTTCCTGACTATGTTCCTAACTGTCGAAACAGACAACTGATATCTCTTAGACAGCTTTCGGTATCCTTCCCCTAATTCATGATGGTGAACAATCTTTGTTTTCAGTTCATGTGACAGTTCTTTTGAGACTCCCATGTCGCTACTCTTCAGAGAAGATTCCCAGAGGAGGGAAACTTACAGTTGCCCCCCCTTAAATACTCTCTCATGATTGGGTTCACCTGTGTATGTAGGTCAAGGGTCACTGAGCTTCCCAAACCAATTTTGAGTTCCAATAATTGGTTCTAAAGATTTTGAAATCAGTAAAATGACAACAGTGGCCAAATTTATGCACATGCCTAATTTTGTTCAAACAATTATTGCACACTTCCTGTAAAGGGTCGTTTCACTTCTCAAATATCACTGTGTTTGTCTCCTATATGATATATTTAACTGTTTTTTTTTATCCTAAGAACCAACGATTTATGAAGGAAAATCATGGAAATTAACAAGGTTGCCCAAACTTTTGCAGACCACTGTATCTGTAAATTATAGAGAGGTCTAGACCTGCTCTATCTGTAAATTATAGAGAGGTCTAGACCTGCTCTATCTGTAAATTATAGAGCGGTCTAGACCTGCTCTATCTGTAAATTATAGAGAGGTCTAGACCTGCTCTATCTGTAAATTATAGAGAGGTCTAGACCTGCTCTATCTGTAAATTATAGAGCGGTCTAGACCTGCTCTATCTGTAAATTATAGAGTGGTCTAGACCTGCTCTACCTGTAAATTATAGAGTGGTCTAGACCTGCTCTATCTGTAAATTATAGAGCGGTCTAGACCTGCTCTATCTGTAAATTATAGAGAGGTCTAGACCTGCTCTATCTGTAAATTATAGAGCGGTCTAGACCTGCTCTATCTGTAAATTATAGAGTGGTCTAGACCTGCTCTATCTGTAAATTATAGAGCGGTCTAGACCTGCTCTATCTGTAAATTATAGAGAGGTCTAGACCTGCTCTATCTGTAAATTATAGAGAGGTCTAGACCTGCTCTACCTGTAAATTATAGAGAGGTCTAGACCTGCTCTATCTGTAAATTATAGAGAGGTCTAGACCTGCTCTATCTGTAAATTATAGAGAGGTCTAGACCTGCTCTATCTGTAAATTATAGAGTGGTCTAGAACTGCTCTATCTGTAAATTATAGAGAGGTCTAGACCTGCTCTACCTGTAAATTATAGAGCGGTCTAGACCTGCTCTATCGGTGAAGTGTCTCAATATAACTCTTGTTATGAATTGATACTATAAATAAGATTGCATTGCATTGTGGGATACTGATGCCGGCATAGTGTCCAGTATCACATTATGTAATATTTTACCGGATATATTATGCAACTGACATACTATTGGTTGTAATACTAGACATACTAAGCAGCTCACAGACTGTTTTAGCTACCAGGTCACATGCTAGTGGGGGGGTAACATGTTTAGCAAGCTTAACTACTCTAGCTCTGTTTCATCCACTCGTTTTATCTGAATTAATTGATATTGATGAAAAATGCTTTTTGTTAACAGTAAATTTTGATGAATTTGATGAATGTCGACTCAAAGGAAACGCGTTGGTCTGTTCAGATTTGATCTTCTTTATCTTCTCTTTATCTTCTCCTGTGAGAAACGCTGATGGAACCTGATCTGCTGAAGAAATAAGGATTATTAAGTTTTACGTCATTTTATGATTGCAACCCGCTGCAAAACGCAGAAGAAGAAGTTGTAGTTAATGTCCCCCAGTATGTCCTCTCTGTCTCACACATGGGGGGGGGGCAACAAAAACAGATGGAAGTGGACGGACAAGGAGACGATAGACTTTCTGGATTTATCACAATCTCACGAAGGAAATGTCCAACAAAGGTTAGGACAATCCGTGGGACGTCCTGGGAGACAATGGAAGACGCTCAGACAGAGAGACATGTCTCAAAAAGAGTCTTGCAGCAGTGCCGGGGGGGACAATAAAAGACAAGCTGCATCTGCATCGTCATAGCGTCGTTGTTTTCTTATTATAGCTCGATATGTCTCTATGAGCTGGAACATGAACTCTATGGAGCCTGTCCCATAGGGATCATGTGATGTTGTCTCATAGGGATCATGTGATGTTGTCCCATAGGGATCATGTGATGTTGTCTCATAGGGATCATGTGATGTTGTCCCATAGGGATCATGTGATGTTGTCTCATAGGGATCATGTGATGTTGTCCCATAGTGATCATGTGATGTTGTCCCATAGTGATCATGTGATGATGTCCCATAGTGATCATGTGATGTTGTCCCATAGTGATCATGTGATGTTGTCCCATAGGGATCATGTGATGTTGTCCCATAGTGATCATGTGATGTTGTCCCATAGTGATCATGTGATGTTGTCCCATAGGGATCATGTGATGTTGTCCCATAGGGATCATGTGATGTTGTCCCATAGGGATCATGTGATGTTGTCCCATAGTGATCATGTGATGTTGTCCTATAGGGATCATTTGATGTTGTCTCATAAGGATCATGTGATGTTGTCTCATAGTGATCATGTGATGTTGTCCCATAGGGATCATGTGATGTGATGTTGTCCCATAGGGATCATGTGATGTTGTCTCATAGTGATCATGTGATGTTGTCCCATAGGGATCATGTGATGTGATGTTGTCTCATAGGGATCATGTGATGTTGTCTCATAGGGATCATGTGATGTTGTCTCATAGTGATCATGTGATGTTGTCCCATAGGGATCATGTGATGTTGTCCCATAGGGATCATGTGATGTTGTCCCATAGGGATCATGTGATGTTGATCATGTGATGTTGTCCCATAGGGATCATGTGATGTTGTCCCATAGGGATCATGTGATGTTGTCCCATAGTGATCATGTGATGTTGTCCCATAGGGATCATGTGATGTTGTCCCATAGGGATCATGTGATGTTGTCCCATAGGGATCATGTGATGTTGTCCCATAGGGATCATGTGATGTTGTCCCATAGGGATCATGTGATGTTGTCCCATAGGGATCATGTGATGTTGTCTCATAGGGATCATGTGATGTTGTCCCATAGGGATCATGTGATGTTGTCCCATAGGGATCATGTGATGTTGTCCCATAGGGATCATGTGATGTTGTCCCATAGGGATCATGTGATGTTGTCCCATAGGGATCATGTGATGTTGTCCCATAGGGATCATGTGATGTTGTCTCATAGGGATCATGTGATGTTGTCCCATAGGGATCATGTGATGTTGTCCCATAGGGATCATGTGATGTTGTCCCATAGGGATCATGTGATGTTGTCCCATAGGGATCATGTGATGTTGTCCCATAGGGATCATGTGATGTTGTCCCATAGGGATCATGTGATGTTGTCCCATAGGGATCATGTGATGTAAAAATAATACCAACTGGTCCTTTAAAGTCTTATTTTGTAATGGAGGAGTTGGGTCTGATGTGTTTGGTCAAACAGTCAGTGTGTTTGTTTGTTGGGGTGGGGTGGGTGGCATCATTCACTTCTGATCAGGTTACAGTGTGACGCATACACACACACGCACACAGACAATAACACACACACACACACACACACACACACACTGATATATACACTGAGGAAAATAAGTATTTGAACACCCTGCTATTTTGCAAGTTCTCCCATTTAGAAATTATGGAGGGTCTGATGTCCTCGTAGGTGCATGTCCACTGTGAGAGACATGTCCACTGTGAGAGACATGTCCACTGTGAGAGACATGTCCACTGTGAGAGACACGTCCACTGTGAGAGACACGTCCACTGTGAGAGACATGTCCACTGTGAAAGACATGTCCACTGTGAGAGACATAATCTAAAAAAACATCCAGAAATCACAACGTATGATTTATTAACTATTTATTTGTATGATACAGCTGTAAATAAGTATTTGAACAGCTGAGAAGATCCATGTTAATATCTGGTCCAGCAGCCTTTGGTTCCAACGGTTCCTGTAGTCCTTTACCAGGTCTGACACCCTGCAGAAGGGATTCTGGCCGCCCCTCCACACAGATCTTCTCCAGACCAGTCAGGTTTCTGGGCTCCCTCCAAAGATTCTCTATTGGGTTTAGGTCTGGAGACTGGCTAGGCCCCCCCAGAACCTTGATCTGGTTCTTCCAGAGCCCCCCTTGGTTCTCCTGGCTGTGGTCTTCGGGTCTTTGTCATGTTGGAAGACCTCGACCCATCTTCAATGCTCTAACTGAGGGAAGGAGGTTGGTCCCCAAAATCTCCCAGTCCATGGCCCCGGTCCTCCTCTCCTTAATACAGTGCAGTCCCCCTGTCCCATGTGCAGAACCCCCCCCAAAGCATGATGCTACCCCCCCATGCTCCACAGTAGGGATGGTGGTCTTGGGATGGTCCTCATCATTCTTCTTCCTCCAAACACGGTTAGTGGAATTAGGACCAAAAAGTTCTATTCTGGTCTCATCAGACCACATGACCTCCTCCCATGACTCCTCTGGATCCTCCAGATGGTCGTTGGCAGACTTAAGACGGGCCTGGACCTGGTCTGGTTTAAGCAGGGGAACCTTCCGGGCCATGCAGGATTTAAACCATGACGTCTTAGTGTATTACCAACAGTAACCTTGGAAACGGTGGTCCCAGGTCTTTCCAGGTCCTGGACCAGCTCCTCCCGTGTAGTTCTGGTCTGGTTTCTCACCTTTCTTAGGATCACTGAGACCCCCCGAGGTGAGATCCTGCATGGAGCCCCAGTCCGAGGGAGACTGACAGTCATGTTTAGCTTCTTCCATTTTCTAATGATGTCTCCAACAGTGGACCTGTCTTCACCAAGCTGCTTGGACATGTCCCCGTAGTCCTGTCCAGCCTTGTGGAGGGGGACAGTTTAGTCTCTAGTGTCTTTGGACAGGTCTCTGGTCTTGGCCATGTTAGTAGTTGGATTCTTACTGATTGGATGGGGGGGACAGGTGTCTTTATGCAGCTAACGTCCTCAAACAGGTGCATCTAATTTAGGATAATAAATGGAGGGGGGGGGGACATTTTGAAGACAGACTAACAGGTCTTTGAGGGACATTATGAAGACAGACTAACAGGTCTTTGAGGGACATTATGAAGACAGACTAACAGGTCTTTGAGGGACATTATGAAGACAGACTAACAGGTCTTTGAGGGACATTATGAAGACAGACTAACAGGTCTTTGAGGGACATTATGAAGACAGACTAACAGGTCTTTGAGGGACAGAATTCTAGCTGATAGACAGGTGTTCAAATACTTATTTACAGCTGTATCATACAAATAAATAGTTAATAAATCCTACATTGGGATTTCTGGATGTTTTTTAGATTATGTCTCTTACAGTGGACATGTCTCTCACAGTGGACATGTCTCTCCCAGTGGACATGTCTCTCACAGTGGACATGTCTCTCACAGTGGACATGTCTCTCACAGTGGACATGCACCTACGAGGACATACGACCCTCCATGATTTCTAAGTGGGAGAACTTGTTAAATAGCAGCGTGTTAAATACTTATTTTACTCACTGTATACATATATGGATACATAAATACATATCTACATCTATATCTACATGTGTGTATATATCTATCTATCTATAGATAGATAGATATATAGATATATACTGTATATATATATAGAGATAGATATATATATATATATATACATACACATATATAGACATACAGACAAACAAACTCAGACACACTCCATGTTATATAACCTCCACCTGTCGGAGGAAATACATGTGACGTAGAAACACAGCTGTGTGTGTGTGTGTGTGTGTGTGTGTGTGTGTGTGTGTGTGTGTGTGTGTGTGTGTGTGTGTGTGTGTGTGTGTGTGTGTGTGTGTGTGTGTGTGTGTGTGTGTGTGTGTGTGTGTGTGTATCCTCTCTCCTCAGATCTGTTTTTATTTCAGAGTGCTTCAGCTCACTGCTTTATTTGTAGTTCTGTATTTCCTCCGACATGTTTGTAGTTCTTGTAGTTGTAACAGGAAGTGTTTTTGTGTGTGTTACAGGAATTACGTGTGTGGGGTGTTACAGGAAGGGTGGGGGTGTAACAGGAAGTGTGTTTGTGTAAGAGGAAGTGTGTTTGTGTAACAGGAAGTGTGCTTGTGTAACAGGAAGTGTGCTTGTGTAACAGGAAGTGTGTTTGTGTAACAGGAAGTGTGTTTGTGTAAGAGGAAGTGTGTTTGTGTAACAGGAAGTGTGTTTGTGTAACAGGAAGTGTGTTTGTGTAACAGGAAGTGTGCTTGTGTAACAGGAAGTGTGTTTGTGTAACAGGAAGTGTGCTTGTGTAACAGGAAGTGTGCGTCTGGTCAGTGCGAGCTGTGGCAGTCAGAACGTCTGGGCCGTGGACGCTCGAGGAATCGTTTACTTCAGAGTCGGAACCCAGCCTCTGAATCCCAGCATGATGCTGCCGGCCTGGATCCACATCGACCCCCCCGAACAGGTAACACTCCCTGAACAGGTAACACCCCCAAGACCCCCCCAAACAAGTAACACTCCCTGAACAGGTAACACCCCCAAGACCCCCCCGAACAAGTAACACTCCCTGAACAGGTAACACCCCAAGACCCCCCTGAACAAGTAACACCCCCTGAACAGGTAATTCCCCCAAGACCCCCACCTCCGTGGATGTGTCCCCTGCCCTCCCTCTTTAGGAGACAGGAAGTGACCATGTGACTTTAGCTCTAGTCTGTGTGTGAGCGTTCCACTATGCCATCATGTCTCTGCAGCCAATGGGAGTGCAGCTGGTGAGCGTTCAGACGAGTCCCAACGACCGTCTCCTCTGGGCGTTGGACAACCGAGGAAGTGTCTTCGTCCGGACCGGACTCAGTGACGAGATGCCTGTAGGGACAGACTGGGAGCTGGTCCCAGGTACCTGTGTGTGTGTGTGTGTGTGTGTGTGTGTGTGTGTGTGTGTGTCTCTCTCTGCACACCTGTCTGTCTCATATATATATATATATACAGTGAGTAAAATAAGTATTTAACACGCTGCTATTTAACAAGTTCTCCCACTTAATTCAATTCATTTCAATTTTATTTATAGTATCAATTCATAACAAGAATTATCTCAAGACACTTTACAGATAGACCAGGTCTAGACCACACTCCGGAATTTACAAGGACCCAACAGTTCTAGTTTCCTCCAGAGCAAGCAACAGTGCGACAGTGGCGAGGAAAAACTTCCTTTTAGGCAGAAACCTCGGTCAGACCCAGACCCAGACCCAGACCCAGGCTCTTGGTAGGCGGAGTCTGACGGGCCGGTTGGGGTTAGAATGAAGAGTGGCAATAACAAAAATAGAAAAAATTAGTAGTTTGTAGCAGTTCTTTGTGGTAGTTCATGGCATAGCAGGACGCTGTGGGCATTACAAGGTACAGCAGGACGTAGCAGGACGTAGCAGGGCGTAGCAGGACGTAGCAGGACGTAGCAGGACGTAGCAGGACGTAGCAGGGCACCACAGTGTAGCAGTTGAACATGGCATCACAGAACGTGTAGCGGGACCATGGCAATAGCTGCTACCCTGATTTCGGAGCCTCTCTGATCCAAGGGAACATGCTGGGGAAAAAAGAACATAAGGACTCCGGGGAATGACTCCCCAGAAATAGGTTAGTAACAAGCATTTCTGGGACATGGATGCACATAAATGAAAAGATGGAAAGATAGAGGAGAGAGGAGCTCAGTGTATCAAAATAAGTCCCCAGCTGTCTAAAACTATTACAACAAAACCAAGAGAGACGAGGTAAAGAGAGCTCCAGCCCGGCCGGGCCAGAACTCTCCCCAACCGGATCGGGCTGTATGCCAAGTCTCCCTTTGGTTCTATTATATTCTTGATTATATGTTAGATAAATCTGAAAACTATGTGGCTAGCTACTACTCCCTAACAATATTCGATTCTATGCCCTAACTAGTGTATCAAAATAAGTCCCCAGCTGTCTAAAACTATTACAACAAAACCAAGAGAGACGAGGTAAAGAGAGCTCCAGCCCGGTCGGGCTAGAACTCTCCCCAACCGGATCGGGCTGTATGCCAAGTCTCCCTTTAGTTATATTATATGAAACTATGTGACTAACTACTACTCCCTAACAATATTCAATTCTATGCCCTAACTATAAGCTTTATCAAAAAGGAAAGTCTTAAGCCTACTCTTAAATGTGGAGACGGTGTCTGCCTCCCGGACCCAAACTGGAACCTGGTTCCACAGGAGAGGAGCTTGATAGCTGAACGCTCTGGCTCCTGTTCTATTTTTAGAGACTCTAGGAACCACCAGTAACCCTGCATTCTGGGAGCGTAGTTCTCTCCTAGGGTTGTAAGGTACTATGAGCTCTTTAAGATAAGATGGAGCCTGACCATAAAGAGCTTTGTAGGTGAGAAGAAGGATTTTAAATTCTATTCTAAATTTTACAGGAAGCCAATGCAGAGAAGCTAAAACAGGAGAAACGTGATCTCTTTTCCTGGTTCCTGTCAGAACCCGTGCCGCAGCATTCTGGATCAGCTGTAGAGTCTTTATGGATTTTTTCGAGCAGCCTGATAACAGAGAATTGCAGTAATCCAACCTAGAAGTAACAAATGCATGGACTAGTTTTTCTGCATCATTTTTAGACAGGATATTCCTGATTTTTGCAATATTACGTAGGTGAAAAAAGGCGATCCTTGAAATTTGCTTTAAGTGGGAATTAAAGGACATGTCCTGATCAAAGATGACTCCAAGATTCTTCACTGTGGTGCTGGAGGCCAGGGTGGTGCTGGAGGCCAGGGTGGTGCTGGGGGCCAGGGTGATGCTGGGGGCCAGGGTGGTGCTGGGGGCCAGGGTGATGCCATCCAGAGTAACTATATCTTTGGATAGTGCGTCACGAAGGTGCTTGGGTCCGAGAGCAATAACTTCAGTTTTATCGGAGTTTAACATTAGAAAATTACAGGTCATCCAGGTTTTAATATCTTGAAGGCACGTTTGAAGTTTAGCTAACTGATTAGTTTCATCCGGCTTGATTGAAAGATATAATTGAGTATCATCTGCATAACAATGAAAGTTTATGGAGTGTTTCCTAATAATACTGCCTAAAGGAAGCATATATAAAGTGAACAGGATTGGACCGAGCACAGATCCTTGTGGGACTCCATGACTAACGTTGGCGTGCACAGAGGATTCATCGTTAACATAACAAACTGAGATCGATCTGATAAATAAGACTTAAACCAGCTTAGAGCAGTCCCTTTAATGCCAATTAAATGTTCCAATCTCTGTAATAAGATATAATGGTCAATGGTATCAAATGCAGCGCTAAGATCTAATAACACAAGTACAGAGATAAGTCCTTTGTCTGAAGCAATTAGGAGGTCATTAGTAATTTTCACAAGTGCTGTCTCTGTGCTATGATGAACTCTAAATCCTGACTGAAAATCCTCAAATAAGCTGTTGCTATGCAGAAAGTCGCACAGCTGTTTGGCGACTGCTTAGAAATCATGGAGGGTCTGATGTCCTCGTAGGACCATGTCCACTGTGAGAGACATGTCCACTGTGAGAGACATGTCCACTGTGAGAGACATGTCCACTGGGAGAGACATGTCCACTGTGAGAGACATGTCCACTGGGAGAGACATGTCCACTGTGTGAGACATAATCTAAAAAAACATCCAGAAATCACAATGTAGGATTTATTAACTATTTATTTGTATGATACAGCTGTAAATAAGTATTTGAACACCTGTCTATCAGATAGAATTCTGTCCCTCGAAGACCTGTTAGTCTGTCTTCATAATGTCCCTCAAAGACCTGTTAGTCTGTCTTCAAAATGTCCCCCCCCCTCCATTTATTATCCTAAATTAGATGCACCTGTTTGAGGACGTTAGCTGCATAAAGACACCTGTCCCCCCCATCCAATCAGTAAGAATCCAACTACTAACATGGCCAAGACCAGAGACCTGTCCAAAGACACTAGAGACTAAACTGTCCCCCTCCACAAGGCTGGACAGGACTACGGGGACATGTCCAAGCAGCTTGGTGAAGACAGGTCCACTGTTGGAGACATCATTAGAAAATGGAAGAAGCTAAACATGACGGTCAGTCTCCCTCGGACTGGGGCTCCATGCAGGATCTCACCTTGGGGGGTCTCCATGATCCTAAGAAAGGTGAGAAACCAGACCAGAACTACACGGGAGGAGCTGGTCCAGGACCTGGAAAGACCTGGGACCACCGTTTCCAAGGTTACTGTTGGTACTACACTAAGACGTCATGGTTTGAAATCCTGCATGGCCCGGAAGGTTCCCCTGCTTAAACCAGACCAGGTCCAGGCCCGTCTTAAGTCTGCCAACGACCATCTGGAGGATCCAGAGGAGGGTTAAGTAAACCCAATAGAGAATCTTTGGAGGGAGCCCAGAAACCTGACTGGTCTAGAGAAGGTCTGTGTGGAGGGGGGGGCCAGAATCCCTTCTGCAGGGTGTCAGACCTGGTGCAGGACTACAGGAACCGTTGGAAACAAAGGCTGCTGGACCAGATATTAACATGGATCTTCTCAGGTGTTAAATACTTATTTACAGCTGTATCATACTAATAAATAGTTAATAAATCATACATTGTGATTTCTGGATGTTTTTTAGATTATGTCTCTCCCAGTGGACATGTCTCTCCCAGTGGACATGTCTCTCCCAGTGGACATGTCTCTCCCAGTGGACATGTCTCTCACAGTGGAAATGTCTCTCACAGTGGACATGTCTCTCACAGTGGACATGGTCCTACGAGGACATCAGACCCTCCATGATTTCTAAATGGGAGAACTTGTTAAATAGCAGCGTGTTAAATACTTATTATACTCACTGTATACAGTACAGGCCAAAAGTTTCCCAGCTGCTGGGTGCTATCAGCTGCTCTCTGATCTCAGCTGCTGGAACTCGTGATTTCTGAGGCTGGGGACTCAGAGGAACCTATCCTCAGCAGCAGAGGGGACTCTGGGTCTTCCTTTCCTGGGGGGTCCTCATGTGAGCCAGTTTCGTTGTAGCCCTTGATGGTTTTTGCGACTCCACTTGGGGACACATTCAAAGTTTTCACCATTTTCCGGACCGACTGCCCTCCATTTCGTAACGATGACCTCGTTTCTCTTCTCTTAGCTGATTGGTTCTCGCCATAATATGAATTCTACCAGTCGTCCAAAAGGCTGTTGGCCATAGATGGCAAAAGTACTCACTTTCCGTACTTAAGTAGAAGTACAGATACTTATTTTAAAAAAATAGTCTGGTAAAAGTGGAAGTACTGATTAAACTTCTTTACTCAAGTAAAAGTAACAAAGTACAGGCTTGGAAATGTACTTAAAGTATAAAAGTAAAAGTAGCCTTGCGAATGACAACCATTTTTTATGCAAAGCTCCCTGGAGCAGACAGATGTTCCTAGAGAGCACGCTGAGGAATTTCAGTGGACTAAATTTCTACATGTTAAATGTATGCCTGCCAACAGGCCTAAAACATCACATATATGATTTTTATGACAGAAACTCCAGGTTAATATGATTCTAACTCATTAGCAAGGTATTAATTCAGTTGGGATTCTGTGAGGATTCTCAGATCCAGCACGTTCCTCAGCTCGTTGGCCAGGAGTCCTTGATGCCTACTGTCTCAAACATCTCTCTCAGATAAGGCCGAGGATGATGGGAATGTCTTGCCTATTACAGTGTCTGAAGTTCGATTTAAAAAAAAAAAAAAAAAAAAACTCATGCAAATAAAGCTGGTGAAAGCTTTAAAAACGTGTAACCTAGCTAACAGGTGAAGAACACACCAAAACCACTAGCTAACAGGTGAAGAACACACCAAAACCACTAGCTAACAGGTGAAGAACCAAAACCACTAGCTAACAGGTGAAGAACACACCAAAACCACTAGCTAACAGGTGAAGAACACACCAAAACCACTAGCTAACAGGTGAAGAACACACCAAAACCACTAGCTAACAGGTGAAGAACACACCAAAACCACTAGCTAACAGGTGAAGAACCAAAACCACTAGCTAACAGGTGAAGAACACACCAAAACCACTAGCTAACAGGTGAAGAACACACCAAAACCACTAGCTAACAGGTGAAGAACACACCAAAACCACTAGCTAACAGGTGAAGAACACACCAAAACCACTAGCTAACAGGTGAAGAACCAAAACCACTAGCTAACAGGTGAAGAACACACCAAAACCACTAGCTAACAGGTGAAGAACACACCAAAACCACTAGCTAACAGGTGAAGAACACACCAAAACCACTAGCTAACAGGTGAAGAACCAAAACCACTAGCTAACAGGTGAAGAACACACCAAAACCACTAGCTAACAGGTGAAGAACACACCAAAACCACTAGCTAACAGGTGAAGAACCAAAACCACTAGCTAATAGGTGAAGAACCAAAACCACTAGCTAACAGGTGAAGAACACACCAAAACCACTAGCTAACAGGTGAAGAACACACCAAAACCACTAGCTAACAGGTGAAGAACCAAAACCACTAGCTAATAGGTGAAGAACCAAAACCACTAGCTAACAGGTGAAGAACCAAAACCACTAGCTAATAGGTGAAGAACCAAAACCACTATCTAACAGGTGAAGAACACACCAAAACCACTAGCTAACAGGTGAAGAACACACCAAAACCACTAGCTAACAGGTGAAGAACCAAAACCACTAACAGGTGAAGAACACACCAAAACCACTAGCTAACAGGTGAAGAACACACCAAAACCACTAGCTAACAGGTGAAAAACACTTCAAAACCACTAGCTAATAGGTGAAGAACACACCAAAACCACTAGCTAACAGGTGAAGAACACACCAAAACCACTAGCTAACAGGTGAAGAACCAAAACCACTAGCTAACAGGTAAAGAACCAAAACCACTAGCTAATAGGTGAAGAACCAAAACCACTAGCTAACAGGTGAAGAACCAAAACCACTAGCTAACAGGTGAAGAACCAAAACCACTAGCTAACAGGTGAAGAACCAAAACCACTAGCTAACAGGTGAAGAACCAAAACCACTAGCTAACAGGTGAAGAACCAAAACCACTAGCTAACAGGTGAAGAACCAAAACCACTAGCTAACAGGTGAAGAACACACCAAAACCACTAGCTAACAGGTGAAGAACCAAAACCACTAGCTAACAGGTGAAGAACACACCAAAACCACTAGCTAACAGGTGAAGAACCAAAACCACTAGCTAACAGGTGAAGAACCAAAACCACTAGCTAACAGGTGAAGAACCAAAACCACTAGCTAACAGGTGAAGAACCAAAACCACTAGCTAACAGGTGAAGAACACACCAAAACCACTAGCTAACAGGTGAAGAACCAAAACCACTAGCTAACTTACTTAAAATGTGAAGAACTATAGACCAATACAACAGGCTTAAGTGAACTGACAACATGAGTTCTATGACTTCCAGTTCTCAAAGAGGAACACACGCAATCTCAGCTGGTTATCCTCCAGACAGCTAGTCCCTTTTTCCTTTCTCTCACTTATTTTCCGAGTGGCGTGCGCACCCCCCTGCGGTGTGAGGCGCGTGTCCGCGCTACTCCGACATGACCTCTTGTACAAAACTAAAGTAACGAGCCAATTTTGTAAAATGTAAGGAGTAGAAAGTACCAATATTTGTGTTTAAAATTAAGGAGTAGAAGTAAAAAGTTGCCACAAAAATAAATAGTAAAGTAAAAATATTAGAAAAATCTACTTGAGTACAGTAACAAAGTATTTTTACTTTATTTCCCATCTCTGCTGTTGAATGTGTATCAACCTGACTTCTGATGGTCCCAGCTCCATAAACAAGGAAGAAACTCCACTCATGAACCCTGACCAGGCCCACCTGGGGGGGGGGAGGACCATTTCAGGGACTACCTCATGGAGCTCATTGGGAGAACACCAGGGGGGGGGGGGGGGGGGCTACTGTGAAGAAACTAAAACATAAGACGTGTTTTCAGTTATTTCCCAGTTTTTTGTTAAGTCCATAATTCTACACGTGTTCATTCTAAGTTCTGATGCTTCAGTGATGATCTACAATGGAAATACTTATTAAAATAAAGAAAATGCATTGAATGAGAAGGCAGGTCCAAACTATACATACATATATTAATATGTAATTAATGCGTGTGTTCCAGGGTTAGCCGTGAGTCAGCTGGTCCTCAGCTCCCGGACGGTTTGGGTGCGGTGTGCCAACGGAGAAGTGGCTCGGCGTTACGGCGTCTCGGACCGGAACCCTGCCGGGGACTACTGGAAGAAGATCCCTGGAAACACCAACTGGCTGACTGGTGAGGCTGGTTCTGACTAGTGAGACTGGTTCAGACTGCTCAGACTGGTTTATACTGGTATGACTGGTTCATACTGCTCTGACTGGTTCATACTGCTCTGACTAGTTCTGACTGTTCAAACTGGTCAGACTGGTTCTGACTGTTCAGAGTGGTTCATACTGGTCAGACTGGGTCTGCCTGGTTCTGAGTGGTCTGCCTGGTTCTGAGTGGTCTGACTGATTCTGTCAGTCTCATAATGATTTGATATTTTCAACCTCTAGTTTCAATTCGTCTTCTTCTTCAGCACAGCATGATGTTCTTCTAGTAAACAATGCCTCCTTTAATGTTAAAATAGCAGATAAAGTAGGAAATGCTTTAGGACCTGTCAATCAGGACAGAGGTTTAGCAATGCTAAGCTAACCATGCTAACACTGGGGACATAAACATAGTCTTTAACTTTGGTTTAGTGTTAATAAAGGTTTTCCGCCATGTTGACAATTGTGACAAGCAAGTTGTTGTGATTGCCTCGTGATTTCTCCACTCCGAACCTTGTTTGTCCCACGTGTCCGACAGCCCCTGAATGCACCGTGTCTCTGTGTCTGCAGTGACTGCGGAGGACGAGCTGTGGGCGGTGACTCCGATTGGCGGGTTGTCCCGTCGCCTGACGAAGCTCCTCCCACAGGCCCCCTGTAGACCCGCCCCATCTGGCCCCGCCCTCAGTGCGGACGACGGCGACGACGAATGGGAACTCATCTGACCCCTGACCTCTACTGGAGAGGCAGTGATGTCACAGTGACACCACTTACTGGTTACTAACTTCCTCAGGAAGCAGGAAGTGCAGGCCGGTGACATGACTTCTTCAAGAACCCAGGTGGCTGCAGGGAAACGAAGTGAACTGAGACTGTTTTATTTCAAACAGGAAGCACTTTACTCTGAAGGGACAAAGAGACTGACTGGTCCGACTGGTCCGACTGGTTCTGACTGGTCCGACTGGTTCTGACTGGTCCGACTGGTTCTGACTGGTTCTGACTGGTCCGACTGGTTCTAACTGGACTGACTATTCTGACTGGTCTGACTATTCTGACTGGTCTGACTGGTTCTGACTGGTCTGACTGGGTCAGACCGTTCTGACTAGTCTGACTGGTTCTGACTGGTCTGACTGGGTCAGACTGGTTTGACTGGGTCAGACCGTTCTGACTAGTCTGACTGGTTCTGACTGGTCTGACTGGTTCTGACTGGTCTGACTGGTCTGACTGGGTCAGACTGGTCTGACTGGTTCTGACTGGTCTGACTGGGTCTGACTGGGTCAGACTGGTCTGACTGGGTCAGACCGTTCTGACTGGTCTGACTGGGTCTGACTGGGTCAGACTGGTCTGACTGGGTCTGACTGGGTCAGACTGGTCTGACTGGGTCAGACCGTTCTGACTGGTCTGACTGGGTCTGACTGGGTCAGACTGGTCTGACTGGGTCAGACCGTTCTGACTAGTCTGACTGGTTCTGACTGGTCTGACTGGGTCAGACTGGTCTGACTGGGTCAGACCGTTCTGACTAGTCTGACTGGTTCTGACTGGTCTGACTGGTCTGACTGGTCTGACTGGGTCAGACTGGTCTGACTGGTTCTGACTGGTCTGACTGGTCTGACTGGTTCAGACTGGTTCTGACTGGTCTGACTGGTTCTGACTGGTCTGACTGGTCTGACTGGGTCAGACTGGTCTGACTGGTCTGACTGGTTCTGGCTGGTCTGACTGGTTCAGACTAGTTCTAGATATGCTAATACATAATAAACCCAGATCAGTCTGGTCCCGAACAATGACTTTAAAGTAGGGCTGCACAATTAATCTAATTTTAATCGCGATCACGATTTGGACTTCCCACGATCAAATTTGCGTGATCGAGCGATTATTTTTTATAAAGCGTCATTTCATAGAACGCTCCGGGTTTTTAGCACAGCCAATCTGCCGCTCCGTACAACCGTCTGATCATGAGCCAATCAGAGTAGTTCCTGCACCGTGCAGCTTAGTCTCTAGATGGAGACAGTCCCAGAGGACAGAGGGAGGACAACTCAACAGATAGCAGTCGGTTATACGTCGGTATCAATAATCTGGGTTAGACTGGGATAATCTGGGTTAGACTGGGAATATCTGGGTTAGACTGGGATAATCTGGGTTAGACTGGGATAATCTGGGTTAGACTGGGAATATCTGGATTAGACTGGGAATATCTGGGTTAGACTGGGAATATCTGAGTTAGACTGGAAATATCTGGGTTATATTGGGATAATCTGGGTTAGACTGGGATAATCTGGGTTAGACTGGGAATATCTGGGTTAATCTGGGTTAGACTGGGTTAGACTGGGAATATCTGGGTTAGACTGGGATAATCTGGGTTAGACTGGGAATATCTGGGTTAGACTGGGAATATCTGGGTTAGACTGGGAATATCTGGGTTAGACTGGGTTAATCTGGGTTAGACTGGGTTAATCTGGGTTAATCTGATTCATGAGAAACCTGTAGAAATGTAAATGTAATAATCTGTTTGCTGAAGAAGAAAATAGTTTAACTTTAAAGAAGATTATAAATAAAACCTGACGGACTCTAACAGACCCTGATGGACTCTAACAGACTCTAACGGTATCTAATAGACCCTGAGGGACTCTAACAGACCCTGAGGGACTCTAACAGACTCTAACGGTATCTAATAGACCCTGAGGGACTCTAACAGACCCTGATGGACTCTAACAGACTCTAACGGTATCTAATAGACCCTGAGGGACTCTAACAGACCCTGATGGACTCTGATGGACTCTAACAGACTCTAACGGTATCTAATAGACCCTGAGGGACTGTAACAGACTCTAACGGTATCTAATAGACCCTAAGGGACTGTAACAGACTAACGGTATCTATTGGCCCCTGACGGACTCTAACAGACCCTGATGGACTCTAACAGACTAACGGTATCTATTGGCCCCTGACGGACTCTAACAGACCCTGATGGACTCTAACAGACTAACGGTATATATTGGCCCCTGACGGACTCTAACAGACCCTGACGGACTCTAACAGACTCTTAACGGTATCTAATGAACCCTGATGGACTCTATTGGCCCCTGACAGACTCTAATGGACCCTGATGGACTCCGACGGATCCCAATGGACTCTGACGGATCCCAATGGACTCTAACAGACGCAGATGACCTCTCACAGACCCGGATGAACTCGAACAGACCGTGACGGACTGTAACGGACCCTGATGGATTCTAACGGACTCTGATGGACTATAACAGACCCTGATGGACTCTGATCGAGAGCTTCAGGTTTAATGTCTGAACTGGATTTATGTTTTAAAGACTCTGTTTTACCATTGACTCTTCCTTGTCATTAGCAGCATCTCCATGGAAAACTGTGCAGATGTAACCTGATGTCAGCTGATTGGTTGGTTGGGCATTTCTGTCGACCAATGACCGCTCAGTGTAAACTAAACACACCTGTTGTGACATTTCATTCATTAACTCAATAAAACCCTCTTTAAACAGCAAGAGACGAGACGTTCAGGGTCCTTGATTTAGATTATAAGACAACCCCAACAACGTAGTGTCCGGGACCCGAGGGGTTAGGGTCGGTTACAACGTAGTGTCTGGGACCCGAGGGGTTAGGGTCGGTTACAACGTAGTGTCCGGGACCCGAGGGGTTAGGGTCGGTTACAACGTAGTGTCTGGGACCCGAGGGGTTAGGGTCGGTTACAACGTAGTGTCTGGGACCCGAGGGGTTAGGGTCGGTTACAACGTAGTGTCTGGGACCCGAGGGGTTAGGGTCAGTTACAACGTAGTGTCTGGGACCCGAGGGGTTAGGGTCGGTTACAACGTAGTGTCCGGGACCCGAGGGGTTAGGGTCGGTTACAACGTAGTGTCTGGGACCCGAGGGGTTAGGGTCGGTTACAACGTAGTGTCCGGGACCCGAGGGGTTAGGGTCAGTTACAACGTAGTGTCTGGGACCGAGGGGTTAGGAGGGGGGGAAATCTATTTACAAACAAAACACTTCAAATGTTTATTAAATTATGTTTATTTGCATTAAGGAAAGAAACTGATTTATTTTACACTTGTATATACACTATGTCGCCTTCACACATTCATAATACTGTTAATGCATTAAATATATATATATATATATATATATATATATATATATATATATATATATATATATATATATATATATACTCTATCTATCTATCTATCTATCTTTATCTCTAGACCCCTTCAGGCTCCTCAGGGTCCTAAAGCCCGTTGGTGCAGCCGACTCATCGTTGTTCAGGTTTTAGTCTTTATTTACATTTCACTGTCCAATCGCAGCAGTCCTACGGTGTGGTTTCCATGGTGACCTGCGAGGTCACTGCCAGCTCTGTGGCTGCAGGAAGTCCGGCAGCGTGCAGATCTGATCCGGGCCGGACCGGGCCAGACAGCGCAGGGCCTGCAGCAGCAGGGGGGGGCGGGGCCAGGCCACTCAGCCAGCTGAACACTCTGTTTCCCAGCAGGCTTTGCCAGCGGCGCGGCTCGTCCTGCAGCTGCCACCGCGTCGCCGGCTCGGGCAGGAAGAGCAGCAGGACGTCGAGGCAGCGCTGGGCGTCGCTGCGCTCGGCGTCCTCGCAGGACCCGAGTCTCTGCAGCGCGGCGTCCAGGGCACCCGGCCGCGCACCGCGCGCCAGCAGCAGCAGCAGGCAGTTGGGGCGCGACAGCTCCACCGCCAGCTGCACCGCCGTCTTCCCGGCGTCCGCCACGTGCGAGCAGCCGCCGCAGCTGTCGAGGTGGTCCGTCAGCGCGTCGGCGCGCTGCAGCGCCGCCAGCATCATGCCGAGCACCGCCACGCGGTCGTACCGCACGGCCACACGGAGGTGCGGCGCTCCGCTGCTGCGGCGGCTGCAGAAGCTGCAGCGCGACGCTCGGAGCGCGCTCACGGAGAACGTGTCCAGCAGGTGGCGGGCGTAGTCCTGGTGGTCGTGCACCAGGGCGTAGAGCAGCGCCTCGGACGGCAGGAAGGCGCGCGGGCGCCCGTCCTCCCAGCTGAAGACTTCCATGCTGCGCATGTCCTCCAGCAGCCAGGCGGGGAGCCGCTCCCGCACGGCGCAGTAGAAGGAGAAGGACGTCTGCTCGCACTGGCGCTGGGACGGGGACGAGGACACATGGTCCAGCGCAGAGGACAGCAGCCACGGCATGGGGCCCGGACACCTGCAGACACAGGGAGGAGTCAATGGATCAACGTGTCCTCCGGGAGGACACGTTGATCCATTGGTTAACCCTTGTGTTGTCTTCCCGTCAACGTGGAAAATCAACACTTATATTGATGCTTGCATTTTAACATTTTTGTCCCTTTTTTCAATGTTTGTCACTTTTTTTTACATTTAACACTACGTAACACTAACTTATTAACTTTAGTTTTACAGTTATTTGAATTTATGGTCAAAAAACCTCATTTATAGAAAATTTTACCTAATGTTTGAGTTAGAAAAGCAGAAATTAGGAATTATTGAGACTAAAATTAAAGGAATGGATGTTGATGATAATCACAGACTGGAATATGTCAACTTTTACTCAACACTATTTATATTAATACCAATACTACTTTATATATACATATACTATATAACAATACTAATACTATTTCAAAATACTTCACTTTGTTTTACAATGCTGTAAAATTGAAAAGACACAAAATTAATGAAAGTAGAGATTTGTACTTGGCAAAGAGCATTTCATTTTATTTTGGGAAATTTAAAAGAGCATTGATGGGGGACAACATGGGGACAATTTGGGGACGACATGAAGAAAAATTGAGGACGACATGAGGACGAATGAGGATGACATTAGGGCGACATGGGGACAAAATGAGGACATGAAGAGAAAATAAAGGATGACATGAGGATTACATGAGGTCATCATGAGGACAACATGAAGATGACGGGGACACAATGAGGACGACATGAAGACAACACGAGGGTTAATATAATTACGTGTTTAGGAAGAGACACTAGAGATGGAAAATGATCAGTTTGATATTTTGTCTGAAATTGTATCTTTAAATATGCAAATGAGGTGTCTAGAACACGAACGTTGGGTGAATTCAGCAGAAATCCACAAACCGTCAGAGTAGGAAAATGAAAGGAGAAATGTTATTAAGATAATAAAGTCTGCAGCGTGTCTCCGTGGAGATCAGCTGATGGACGTTTGGGCTCTGACAACGTTGACGGAACAGTTTTAAGATTAAGATATAGATATAGGATTAGGGCTGTCAAACGATTAACATTTTTTAGTTGATTAATCGCATAGTAATGCTGAGTTAACTCACGATTAATCGCATTTTTAAAATTCTATTTCAAATCCACTCCAATTTAAGTTAAATTATCAAATGTAAAAAGTTGAGATTATCAAATGTAATGACACATTGTCATTCATACCAAATGTACTTAATAAGTAAAAACTAGACCCATTGATCTCAAGGGGGTTTTATTGACTGGCTGTCACTCACTGCATATGTAATCAAGAAGTTACAATTATTGAATGTAAAGTGGAACAAAAAACAATCATTTCTGATGATGTTGACAGTCTGTGGGCAGAACAGAACGTAGACCTTTCAAATTCCCAGTGAGAACTCGGTGAACTCTGAACTCTGAGAGACCAAGTCTCACCTTATTTTGACTGATCCAGATTGGTATCTCTAAACGTTCTACTTAGTTGACCTAAGCCAGCTGCTAAGACACACACGTTTGGTCCCGTTTCTAGATGACAAGGCAGCTCGCTTTCTCTGAACAACATGACCTGAGAGGGACAACTATCTCTCACAAGGTACAGATGTGGCAGGTGTTGCCAAGTATTTCTTGGCAGGACCTGCTAACTTGTTGTAGATACAAGCATGTCTGCACCCCCATTCTAAGGGACACTCATCCTCGCAGAGGACTGGCTCAGCCCTGTAGCGTGTTAGGCAGTCTTCAATGTCATCCTGCTCCTCGTCTGACTCAGAGTCAGAAGCAAATAAGAGAGCTGCCATCTTGTTTGGTGGCTCAGATGAGGGTTCTTCCACTGGTTGCTGTCCATGTATCTCCTCCTTCAGCAGACCAGCAATCCATGCCCACACCTCTGCTCTTCCAGATCTGTGTAGACATTTGAGGTCCTTAAACCTCGGGTCAAGGGCAGTTGAAATCTTCAGCCATGTAAGGTTAGTTTTGTCTTTGCGGCTCGTCATGTCCGCACTGAAGGTTTGCTTGAACTTTAGAACGTATGCTGGATCATCTTCAGAAGTCTCCATCACCCGGGACAGATGGCATAATGCAGGCAACACGACTGAGCAGGATCCAAACTTTCACCTCCAAGGAGTTCTGTAAAGTATCTACAAAATTTTGTACAATTGAAAATTGAATTGAGGGACTAATTCACGTCAAGCTGAAATATGAGCTATGGTTGGGCAGCTAAAGCTGAACTAAGGGGGTATTATGGCCTGGACTGTAACGTAGGCTATGTGCTCCACTAGGCCAGCTTCAGCAGTCTCTCCATACTCGGTCAACATTATGTCAAAATTAGGCTGCAGGTTATTTTTCCTATGGACAGCAAAAGCTGACCGTAGACAACCGGGCTATGGTTCATGGGTCAAGTATCACTAAACTTCTGCTATAAACACTTCTAGGCTACACAAGAGGCATTATATCAGTTATATATATATATATATATATATATATATATATATATATATATATATAATCATTATATTAGGGCATTGACTATGGCCCAGAGGTGAGTGCACACTGGCTGCTCCAAGCAGAGAATATTGTCAGTCTGGTTTATGTAAATGGAGGATTATTACATATCTAGGCCTAAAATGGAATTTGATCAGAAAATAGTACCTGCATGGTTCGAGCAATATCTCCAGTTTCTGAAGTTTCTCCATCTCAGACTTTGTTGGCATGGTAACGTTGGTTTGTTTCTGGGCAAGAACATCTCTCAGTGCTTCCTGATTTCTTTGCACTCGTTTAATCATCTCCAGAGTGGAGTTCCACCTTGTAGGAACGTCCTGAACGAGGGCCTCAGCCTTAAGTCCATGCGCAGCTTGCTGTGTCTGGGGTTCAGCAGTATCAGGTGGGCTATGTTTGAAGTGGCCAACCACTTTGTGACATTTAGCAAGTGCACCGTCAAATGCACTGTTCTGTAGAGACACTGGTACTGAGCGTTGAATACTATGAGCCGGGCACGGCAGGTGTTCGGATGCTAGCTGTTTCGAAGCTGCGACCATATTTCTAGCACTGTCTGTGTTCAGCGTGCTCACTTTCTCTTCAATGTCCCACTGACCCGCCACGTCCATCAAATGACTCGCGCATACGTCAGCCGTATGCCTCTCATCAGTTCTCATCACAGTCAATGCAGCTTCCACTCCTGATCCATGTAATGAGCTGTTACTCAGAGATAGCTAGGACTACCTAGCGATGTCCAATAGTCTCCAGTCAGCGCGACAGAAGCTGTGTTGTCCAGATTCGTAGCTAGTTGTGCCTTCTCTGTGTCACACCACTGGTGTATCCTGGACACGACTGTGGCCCTGGATGGCAACGCGTATCCGGATAACATCAGGGAGACCTTCGTCTTCCACTATATAAACTGGTCTGCATGCGGTGCTATCCACCTAGCTCTAGCTTGGCTCAGTTTACTGGAGGTCGACGTATCCATGGATCTGCTTCTAAAACGGCCGTCCGGTGTAGTTGGTCGTACGTTACCAGAAGCAGAGCGTACGCTGGGATCCGTGTGCCTGGCTTGCAGTGATACCTCAGACCGGATGTACTCGGTGATAACTAGACTCAGCTCCACTAATGCTACATAGAACTTTCGTTTTGTCAAGTGTACTATCTGGCAAAGTTTTAAAAATAAACTTCCCATCCATTATCCCTTCTTTCTCCATAATTCAACGTCTGTGCTGATTCTTTTCCCTCTGGCGGCCCCCCCTCCTATGAGACTGTTCACCAGTGTCGGGCGCCCTGTGCAGATACCTCGATACGGGTCCTTCAAGGGGTCAAAGACAACGTGCGTTGATTGCGACATTTTTTCTTAATCAAATTAATATATGATTGCGTTAACTCGTTATTATCGCGCTAATTTTGACAGCCCTAACATATAAATCTATATATATATAGATATATATAGATATAGAGGATATAAGAGATAAGGGATAGATTTAAGATAGATATAGATATAGGATATATATATTTTAATCCGGTTGCTTGTTCCATGTGTCATGTGTTTGACTATGTGAAGTTGGACAGTATGTTCCTATTTATTTCTGCAGCCTCTTGGCCAGGTCATGTTTGTAAATGAGAAGTGGTTCTCCAACAGTTTACCTGGATAAATAAAGGTTAAATAAAAAATAAAAAATAAAAAAAAATATATATATATATAATTATAACATAATTACCTGTCTGAAGTCAATCCCAAAGACGAAGCAGTCTTGGTGTTTGGGTCCTGCAGTGTCTCGGTCTGTCTGTCCCTCGGTCAAACCCCCGTCCTCAGCTGTGTCTGTCCTTTATACCCCCCTCCCCCTCCCCCGTGTGTGGACGTTTGTTTTTGGAGGGGGGAAGTGGGGGGGGGGGATCGAGTGTCTCGCATAGCGAACATAGCGGCCTCAACTTTAAAAACAACCGGAGACCTCCGTCAGCAGACTCCCAGGCACAGGACTGGTTATTAATGGTGGATATGCTGATTATTAATGATTTATATGCTGGTTATTAATGATTTATATGCTGATTATTAATGATGAATATGCAGATTATTAATGATAGATATGCTGATTATTGGTTAATAATGATGGATATAGACCTAGATATAGGGTTAGGGTCAGGACTACTACAACCACTAGAGGGACCACTAGAAACCTAGATATAGGGTTAGGGTCAGGACTACTACGCCCACTAGAAACCTAGATATAGGGTTAGGGTCAGGACTACTACGCCCACTAGAAACCTAGATATAGGGTTAGGGTCAGGACTACTACGACCACTAGAAACCTAGATATAGGGTTAGGGTCAGGACTACTACGACCACTAGAAACCTAGATATAGGGTTAGGGTCAGGACTACTACGACCACTAGAAACCTAGATATAGGGTTAGGGTCAGGACTACTACGACCACTAGAAACCTAGATATAGGGTTAGGGTCAGGACTACTACGCCCACTAGAAACCTAGATATAGGGTTAGGGTCAGGACTACTACGCCCACTAGAAACCTAGATATAGGGTTAGGGTCAGGACTACTACGCCCACTAGAAACC